>NC_135184.1:7109466-7409466 GCF_041146795.1 Maylandia zebra
CTTATTCTCTTTCATCCATGAGAAATGAAATGAGAGCAGAGAAAGCACCCTGAGAGGTGAATGGATATTCTGCCACCTGCGGCACAGACCATGTCGACTGTTGAAAATATCTATATAGTACCAAACGCCATTTAGATTCTGCCTCAGAGTGTGACCGTTTGATGAGACGCTGAAGCCCGGTGACATTAGATCATCATTTTATGTTGCTACTTTCATTTGAGCTTCTTTAAAGCCAAAACAGTATGAGGTCTGATGGATTCTTTGATGCTCTGTACATATGTTTCTGTGTGGGTTTATTCTCTCTTAAAAGTAGATTTGTTTTAAAGGGAACATACCATGCTTTATTTTCTGCCATGCATATATTAAAATGATGTTGGATGCGTATTTATAACATGGCCAAAGTTTCAGATAATGAGGCCAAAACCTCAGGCTTCATATTTCATTAAATGTGCCGTCTCCAACAGTTTTCCTGGACACCAGTGGCTGTGGATTTCCTTAACATGGTCATTTGAGGCTGGCTGCTAGTACAGCAGCCCAATGTTCCTTCTACTGAAGCTTTCGATTTGCAGGAAGTTGTTATGGTCCTGGATATGCTAGCCTGTGATTTGAGTTTTTTGTGGACTTTCTAGTTTTCTTTGTGTAAATGTGTGATTCTTTGTCACAGTCCAGGTGAGCTGCTGGAAATTTCCACTGGGTTCCAGATTCACCTGTGTCCGCCAAGACCTGCGTTGTCTTGTCACCGCCAGTTTGTCAACTAACCCATGTTAGTAACAGGCTCTGATGCTCTATGCTATTGTCTCAAGTCCACCTTGTTCTCTTGTGCTGCAGTTTTCTGGTCACGCCACGGCTCATCCCTCAGGCTTTGCTCATTTCTCAGACTCCAAGCCATACTCTCTGCTCTTCACACGCCACCTCTTGGAAAGCTTCCAGCTCTACACCTGCCTGCCCTCCTGTCACCTTTTGCTCGGTGGATCTCTCGAACCCAGGTCAGCCATTCCACTCCGCTCAGCTCACCCGGAGCTACACCTTCTCCCATCAAATCTACTCCAACTCCACCTGCAACTGCTACCACACCCGCTTCCAGCCATGACTCAGTCCACCTCGTTAGTCCCTCACCCCTCACCCTGCTAAGTTGTATTCTGTTTATATTCTAAGTTGCCACGTTTCTATGCCAAGTTATTATGCTGTGTTTGTCACCACCAAAATAAAACTGTTAAAACTACTTCTGTTGTCTTCGCACTCTGTTCCACACTTGGGTCCAATTTTAAAATTATTTTCCCCTTTGTGTATTAATTCTGTTCTTTTTCTTGGGTTTTGCATATCTTCCATGTTGTTCTGCCCTTTCTGTAAAGTTTTCATCAGTGGGGTCCCGCTTGTTTGGTTATTTCCTCTCTTACTTTGGTAGCCTTTGTCTAGTGTGCTTAACGGGATTTAGTTTATTTCCCTTGTCCATTTTTGTTTGGTTTTTTTCCTTTTTAAATGTGTTGCACCTCCTGTTTTCTCTTTCTTTATTATCTTGTGTATTATCATGGTCCTACCTCATGCCCATGATAAATATGGATTTTATTTCAAACTGAGTCATTTAAAGCTAATCTGTTACACTCCAATAATAATATGAAGTTGTAAGGTTTCCTTTAAATGTTCCATTAAAGTGCCCATAATCTAGTAATTAATATTTATTTAATTTAGGTACCAGGAATAGCATTTTAATGATATTTGAAGGTAATAAGTACTCCTTAATTTTTAACCTATTATGATTTTGTTTTTTAACTAACATATGGATTTAGGGCATGTGCACATGATAAATGTTTTAATCATCACTGAATTAAGGTTAAGTATTAGATTTGTATATTAACAGCAACATTAATACCATCCTTTATATATCACAGTATTCATATAACTGATGATTAAGTCTGTAAAAAATTGTAGGCTCATTTAATCAGTTTAAGTAAAGAATCTCCTAAAATACCATTATTTGTGCACCAGGAATGTTTCAGCCAAATTGAGGTGGTTTAAGAATTACATTGGATCTCAAACATGCGTGTGTGCATACTCTGTAAAAGATGGATGAATAAACAATGATAATAAATACTTCAAAGTGGCTCTGTCCCCACTGTAGCAGACTGTGCTCTATAATAAAACAGCCTTGTGATTTCATCCGCTTTTATTAAATTTAGTTACAAATCGCATATGAGAACAAACATGTGTTACCTTGGCAACTGTTGATCACACTTCAATCCCTTTATTATTCACATAGAAGAGGTGCCATATGTTGAATGCATTCCATTGCTAACATTCTGGGGTGATTTGAGATTTTTATGTCTGAGACATCCTGTTTTATTTCTTGTAGGTGAAAGTAAGTTGTTTTTTTTTCCCCCACACCTCTTTGGATAGGAAAAACACAAATATTTCAAAGATTAAGATATTGTCCATCAGCAGGCAGCATAAATCGTGGCATGACCGGTTCTCACCCACAACATTAATTTGACAAATTCTTCGCCAAAGGCTCACAACTGCCACCTTATTCCATACTGACTTTTCTCCTGTTTATCCTTAGTTCTGTTTCATCTTTTAAAATGATTTTTCTAAATGTTTTATGCACAGTGACTTCTATTCTTAAACTATTTTATTCAACCACAGGTAAACCTCTGTAACGTCCACCGAGAGTAAACAGATGGATGTAACTTTGAGGTCTGAAAACTGAAGCCAAAAAAGTAAGTGTTTTAAACCTGCATTCTATTTAATGCCCATCAGGGGGTAACTCTTGTGGTTGCAGAATGACTTCCAGTTGTATACCTCTCTATGGGAAAACAGCCCTGGCTTTCTTTTTCGCTCTGCAACCTCACTAAACACTTTCCTGATGACTTTATGACCTAGATTTGGGTTTTACTGAAAAGAAAATTAAGTCAATTTTATGACTTATGATCCAAGAGTCACAAAGGAGGATTATCCTGGGTATTCTCATTGGCTAAAGACTTATCACTAGCCAATGAGCGTGCGGTTTCATAGTCGCACCATTTTTTGCTTGTTTGAAAGAGAAAAAACACTCAGTTCAAGTCTTCATAACAGGACTTCACAAAACAATGGGTGATGTCAAAATAGCTTTGTTCACTTTTTGTACTCTCTGGAGTATTATTAGGGTCAGACTACACCGCTCTTTTGAGATGGTCAGATTAGATGGTTAAGATTGGCCACTAGGCACAACCCTTGCTTATTGTGCACACAGGGCAGCACCGACCAGTCATTTTTTCCAGTAAAGTCACTGAATAAAGTTTGACATGCTTTTGGCTGTCTATCAATATTGTGTACAGAAAACAACAAATTTCAGTCTTAAATACCACAGAGCTATCAGATCACTCTATTTTTAGGTTTGAGTCAGAGCTACACGCTTCCATTGATTGTTAGATCCCATTGTGGGATTTGTTGCTATCAGCCTTTGTTGTACAATGTGTTTGTGCTTTATTAGAAAGGATCAAAAGTCTGTTAATTGATGCTCTTCTTCCTGATCTCAGCATATGGCGAGCTGCTGCACCGCTTAATGCTGATTCCCAGGCGAGCGATGCCTGGTGAATCACATACAGCACACACACCAACACACACTTACGCTAATGAACATGTCGAATGATAGATTGCAGAGTGGAGGGTCTCCAGGGACAAAGAGAGGCTCTTAAAAAGAACAGAAGAAACATGCATGTGCGCCCATGCACATTTGTTTGATCCTCTTTCTGTTCCTGCACAGATATACTTGCATGTATTTACACACACATGCAGAGATTTCATCAAGCTATCTCATCTAGGACAAGTATGCTCAGCTTTGTTCTGCCTGGTATTTGTTCCCAAAGAGAGCCAAGGTAAATTCATAACTAAAGCGCTGTGTGTTCACGCATTAGCATATAAGACGGAAGCAGTGCAGGGGATGAGGAAAAAGGCAGAGAGATACACAGTCTTTCTGGTGTTTAAATTAGGTATTTGATGGTTCAGCAAGGGAAACGGCTGTGCCAAATCAAAGCATCTGAGCAACAAGTGGTGCAGGAGTGGAAGATATTTACCATGCAGCACAACAGGGGATTTTAGTCAGTCTGCCTGTGAAGTTCAGTCTGTTGTGTGATTTCTGCTCCTGACTTTTTTTTTTTTTTTTTTTTTGATCAGAAACATTTGAAGCTGCTTAATGTTTTATTTCTTTGCTGCACAGCCGGATCCTCTGATGGAACTCATGGGATCAGAGTAAGGTCTCCTCTGCTTCTGTAAACAAGCTTTGCTGTTGTTCGCAGAGAAAGGTGCTGCTATTCGAAGTCGTATAGCAATTGTAAGAAAAGCTGTTTGCTTTTTTTTTTTTTTTTTTTTTAAACAACTCACACAAAGGCGGCGACTTATCTAACTGGACAGCATGTGGCACAACAGCAGGTCAGAACATTAGCCACATGACAAATACAATTCCCTCCTGACTGACTTGATGATACTTGGCTGTGTGGAGCTTTGCCTCAGATTCCTGAGCTGATTTCAGTCATTAAATAGACACCGAGCAAGGCAAGACGATTGTTAACCAGTAGTGACCAGTGTCTTTTGGTCAATTAGTCATGGCGGTACTTTTCAGCTGGTCCAAGAGCACATGCAAGTAGTTACGGTGACCAGCTGTGGGTGTTGCATTCTCAACCTATGGGGGGACCGCTGCTTGCAATGAGATTATATAGGTCGCATGCAGCTTGTGTGCAACGTGCCTCTTTAGTGTATAGGCGACTTGACTTAACTGGTTGCAAACTAGTTTTACCCTGGTTATATTCCTGGAGTGGTAGTTAAAGTAGATGTGGGTGGCAGCAACATGTACATGTAAGTTGCTTTGAAGACTGCAACTGACTGCAAATGATTTCAGGCCTGTTCCCAGACTGCAAGCATGGATTTTAAAGCAAGAAGAATGCAAGTGCAGTGTCACACTCTGCCTAAAATAATTTGCAGTTTGGTACACTCAATAAACTGGTGGCTGAGTCTACATGTTCTATGTACTGCTCTGATATAGATTTGATATATCAGTCCTAACAGTTAATTCAAGGCAATTTTCTTTACATATTTCGAGAAAATGACAGCAACAAGAATACTTGTAACCATTACAAACTAAACCCACACGCAGCAGCTCCACTGACCTTTACGGCAAAACACAAAGAGCACCCGAGAGCTTAAAGAATATAATATAGAAATAAACGGGAAATGTTTGAAAATCACACAAACACCAGGTTTATCCGACAGTCAGACCACTTAGCAGGTTTTCTGTCATTCAAAGGCCGCGTTGTTCCAGATCACTGACCCAGACTGTTGTGAATGTGAAAGAACATCATTTGTGTATTTTTTTTAATTTTTGCTCTATCAGGTCAGCTGTCACTATTATGTATTAGCTTTGCTTTTGTTCTAATATTTATTAATTTCTCTTTATGTTTTTGGACTTCCTTTAAAAGAAGGTGGTGTAACCACACAGGGTTTAACCCTTAATTCAAATTTAAAATACTATAAAATGTTTCTGAATGTGTGTCTTAGAAAGATTTCTGATGTTATACAAGTTCAAACATGCTTTTATTTCATCACACCTAAATTATTGGAATTCATTAATCCTTAAACTGAGCAAATCACTTATTAATGTTCCCACATACTGCAGTGAGGCTTCCTGCCAGGTCCACTCTGAGGTTGGATGTAACACCGATTCTTCCCACTGGCTTCCTGTAAAGTTGAGTGTTCAGTTTAAAGTTCGTTTCAGAGATCTTTAAGGTCAGATGTTTCCCTGTATTTGTGAAGCTGTATATAAATATGTTAACTGCTATGTCTCTGAGGTCAACTGATCATGTCTGTGGTACCTCAGTCCAGGTTCAGAATAAAAATCAGACTGTGCACTTATGATCTGTGGACACTGATGATACCTTTAAGAAGAAGCTTAAGAGCTACTCGTGCAGGTTTGCTTTTATTGTGTTTTGTCCATTTATTTTATATTGTAGCGTGGCTGTGACTTACATACAGCAGGTTATCTACTAATTGGAAGGTCGGTGGTTCAGTCTTGAACCCCGAATTGCCCCCAATGGATCCACCAGTGTGTGAGTGTTAGAAAAATGCATTTGTGGGAATGGGTGAATGAGGCTTGTAGGAAGAAAGTGCTTTGAGTGCTCAAATTGAGTAGAAACTACTATATAACTAACAGTCCATTTACCATTTGTGAATCTTGTTCTTGAAAAGTGCTGCATAAATAAACTTTACCTACTTATTTACTGGTCCAAGAAGAGACATCTGGTTCTTTGGCTGCAAAATAGTTCAATATGTGTCCTCCAGCTCTCTTCTCTGTTTGCAAACAATGCTATGAGAATTAGTGAAGAGTGAGAGTGAACCAAAACATCAAAGTGGTGGGCCAGAAAGCAAAGCAATGACTTGAAACAAATCATTAAGTGAATGGGAGTCCATAGATTCAGAAGATTATTCTGCGCAAGTAGGTTCATTGCAATTGAACCCTTTTACATTGAGTTATTTTCTCAATGTAATTTGGTAAATTGATTGTTGTGGTTAAAATTTGAGTCCTTTAAACATTTTGGTCTGATTTCTTTTAATATTTTTGAGCCTGTAGCTTGTGTTTCCAAAATGGGGATATGGGGTAAATATCGCCTAGCTGCCACTCCATGTCAGTTAAAACACTCTTATATCTACGTAGTTCTGCACTTGACACATGTTGTTGAGTGGTTTGCAGTCAATAGATAGGGATGTATTGACTCATATCCAGCAGGTTGAAATGCGTGTACATTAACCTCTGTGGGTTGTTTCAGAGTTCTTTCCCATGATGCCCCGCTGGGCAATCAATAGGACCGCAGACACATGACATTTGATGTCTCTGACAATGTGTGTGTGAAAATACAATTGCAATCAGTTCTATGCCCTTATTCTTTTTTAAAGGGCTGCTTCATGCTTGGAGCTTTAGTATCCAACAACTTGGCACAGCCCAGCATGCATGCGTTATATCTTAAAAAGCTGTGAGTGAAATGAGCAGCTGTTGTTTTTAAGGTTTCAAGACTTAATTTACACAGCAATGGAAAATCTACTTCACCCGCCTTTCTCTACATGATGTAATACTTTGTAAAAATTATAATGTCACCTTATGATATAAAAGATCGGGCATGATCAGAAAGCTAATCATGAACTTGATATTCAGTCTGAAGCAGGAAATGTTTCTTTATTACAAATATTCTTGAACACAATACATAACTCTCTGGAACTATTTGACATAAATCTTTTCCCCTTCATACACCCAATGAAATGAACTAAACTTGGTGACATGGAGTTAATGGATGGCTTCAGGCTGCGTGGATCCTCGTCGTGACTAATCCTAATGACTAATCCGGATGTAAATGATAGACCTGTCACTCGTTTCTTTACAGTGTGTCTCACACGGCCTATTTCTGTACAATAATATTCACATGACTGCTTTTTAGAGATATATGAGTTTATTTTTTCAGTGTTTACAATAGAAACATTTCTAATATTCCAAAGCTGATTCACAGTGAAATTATTTTGTAACTGTTTCACAAAAAGGGGGTGGAGGAGCCACTGCAAGTTGGTAGGCACATGGATGACTCTCAAAGCACCTCCTACTTGATCCCCTGAGGGATGTAGTCAAACGCCTTTTCCACATCCACAAAACACATGTTGACTGGTTAAAATTCATTGTTCTTTCTGAATCCAACAAATGGAAAGGACTTTCCGCCCCAGTACGCTGGCACGGACCTTCCCAGAGAGTTGTGTGATTCCCCCTTATCTGGAGCACACCCTCCCTTTTCACTTCTTGAAGACTGAACCACCACCTCATTCTTCTAATGCAGATGCCCAGTCTCTCCATGCAACATTACAGAGACGTGTAATCCAAGACAGCATATAACATGCTTAACAAACTCGAGCAGTTTGCATCCATCGTAAGGACCCTACCACCAAGGAGTTGTTTAAGAACCTCAGTGATCTTACACCTGGTGATGGGTCAGTTGTCTCCCTTGTCCCTCTGACTCTGCTTCCTATATTGAAGGCATGTCAGGGGAAGTTTGGAGATTCTCAAAATATTCATCCGACCACCACCTGACCAATCACACCCTTCATATCTAACTGTTGTTGCTGATGTAAGTGTTGAAGTCTCCAAGCAGGACAATGGAGTTGCCAGTAGGGCAGCCATTGCACTCGGCGCCTCCAAGAACGCTGGAATTTTCTTTTGGTGCGTAAGCACAAGCGATAGTCAGGACCGAACCTGAATGTGCAGGAGAACAACCCTTCATCTATAAGGCAAAAATCCCAACATAGAGACAGTAACACATGGAGATAGAAAGTCATGTGAGGGAATCCATGGAAAGGACTGCTTACAGGTGGAAATGGTTAGCTTGTCCGAAAGCTTTAGAAAAATGCACTTATCAGGATCTCTAAAGTTAGTTTTTTAACATGATTCCAGTTTGTTTTAAATCTCCACATAAATGTCCATTAACAGGGGTATGTGTCAGACTATTTCTTTGCCAGAACCTGTAAATTTCCACTATTTTCTCATGAACATGAGGTTGAGCCTATGGTAATAAATTGCACTCTTTTGCATTGCATTACTTAACTGTGCACTTAACATAAGCTCATAGTGGCATTCTCTTCTGAAGCTGGGTAACGTGCGTTAGAGCAGTTTTAGGCTTTCAGGGGCAATTTTTGTCCCCTGCTGATTCTGTAGAGCCAGGAATTAAAAAACCTGGCCCTTCATTCCACATTAATGAAGGTTTATGTGACATGCTGAATGCCATAAGCTCAGTCTGGTCTCATTAATGGGGGATTCAAGCAAGTTAGCAGGTCCTTAGTCAAGCCCAGACAAATGAGACAGCTGCTTTTCAGGCACTCTGTATCCTATCAAATGGCTAAGGAAGCATTTCATAAGGAGGGATTTAAAACTGGAGAAGGAGTTTTTATTTCACTCCACTGTCTAAACTTTCTATTATTGAACAAAAATTTCAGATATGCACCATGCAAACCTGTGTTGCATATGCCGATCCAAAAGGGAAATGTTCTTTGTTATATTGCAATAATAGTGGCTTCTGTATGTATTGCATGCCATCAAAGTATATTTCTGATCTATTTTAGATCACTCCGATATTGCAGGTGATTTTGTTCTTCCTTTAATATTACTGCTGGTTTTATAGTGAAAAGCAATTTCATGGCAGGTGGGCAAGGCTCCACTGTGTCTGAAGATGAATGTTGTGTTTCTATGTGGCTTTGGCGAGCAGGCAGACACTCTCAGTAGCAATGTTGCTCATTCTGAGTGTATCAGAGGAATAGAGGCGATTAGTAGCTGTGGAGGCTTGAAGTCCACTCATGGGCCATTTCAGTCGTTCTCAGTAGATTGCATTTCTGTAATTTCAGTTTGTTTCTCTCCACTGAGGAGGTATGCAATAACAAATTCTTCAAGGCTTTGGAGATAACATCATCATACAAACATCCTTTTTAAAGGATGTTTAGAATATGAAGGGAAAGTAAAAGTTGTTTGCAGCTCGTTATGACCACACAGTGCAGAGAACACTTTCCATTGGGCTCTTACATATGCATGAATGTCAAAGGGCTTCAGGAGGAATGACACATTTCAGAATTAAAGTGTGTTTGAGGGACTGCTCAGCCTCTCTCTGTATCATGACTCAGAGTGAGTGAGCACATTTGCTCGGGGACTCAGGGACTCAGAGATGATTCTTATTACAAGAAAGAGCTGAAATATCAATGGTGCATCACCCTGGTGCCCAAATGGAAAGTATTTAAATAATTTTGAAGCTTTTCAGTCAGGCCTGCTATAGCTAAATGAAGATTGTTATTTCCATGCAGATGGCTGTCATCCTTACATGCCTTATATGTGCAAACGTGGAAAGGGAGATCAGGTTGAAAAGTAACTTGCAGATCTGTGCAAAGCAAGCTACAGCAGGTTAAATAGTGCACACTATGTGTCCAACTAGAGGTGTCGAGGGGTATGAGCTGGCTTGCCTGAAATAAAGTAGTCAAATCACTATATTTAATGTAGACTTTTAAAGTAAGGGAATAAATTTCATCTGAGGCCAAAATGTTTTTCTTTCAATCCTTTTTTTTTTTTTTTTTTTTTTTTGGTGGGAGGTGTTAGTCTATGACTACGCAAACTCTGTGTTTGTCTGGTAATGAGTGTTAAGACAAACCGCAAAGTCAATCCTAGTACAACTGTATGTATGAGACCAATTACAGATATTAAAAGAACAATCATCCGACTAACCAAACAAACAACAAAGACACTATTTGAATCATCTTTGGAAAATTAAAGGGAAATAACAGAAATGGCTGGAGCTCCTGTTTCCATTTTATCAATAAAAAGCAGTTCTGAAAACTTGTTTTGATCATTTTCCAGAGTAATGGAAAACATTCATTTCTTTTTAGTGCACTGAGCATCACAAAGTACTTCACTGGCTGATAATTATATTGGAGTGGAAACCAAAAATCACAGACAGCAAAACAATTTGAATGTCTAGATTCTACTAAAGGAAAGATAAATATTTTTCTGTGAGGTAAAGTGGATGGAGGAAATTTAATCCAGACATTTTCTTTTTTTCAGTCACTTTTAGTTTAGTTCCTGGACAAGAAATTTGAGATGATAGCTGAAAAATTAAACACAACAACAGGATAACCTTGTTAATCCACAGGGGCGGTAGACTGACCACCACAACCAACCGCTCCACCCTGTCATCCCACTTTTTTCTATGCACAAACTGCAAGGAGGTGCAGGCACACTCCATTACCTCTGCAATGGCAGTGGAATTGAATTAGCCGAAGGTGGCTTAAGCATGTGGGCTTTCGTGAACCTGTTAGCGAGGTGCGAGTGCATCATCTTTCACAATCAGCCGCCTGTGTGATGTACACGGGAAAATGAGGCTGCTGTGGCTCTGCAGATGGAGTAGCACCTCGCTGGTGAAAATGTATTCGTTTTTCCTCTTGCTTTTTCTGGGGTGAGAGATCCTGCTAGTGCGAGGGTGCTGGAGAGAGATAGGAAAGATAAAATAGAAAAAGGGATATTTCTGATTTGATCTGTGGGTCACAGTTAAATCGGAAGTTTAATTGCAGTAATAATTGCTGTGAGACTTATGCACGATCTGATATCGGCGTGTTGGTGTTGTTCCCAGATCATCATAGTAAATGTTGTTCCAGGATCAACATAGCAAGTGACCAATCAGAATGTTGTGACGTCATACTTTTGTGACTTCGGGAAAAACCGCCGTAAAACAAAAAACTGTACTTAAGCTGCGAGAAACCGCCTCTGTCCGCCGATCAACGGACCCTAACCCTGACCCTAACCCTTTAATAAACGGTAAGCAGAACTGATATTGTCCTTGCAACATTGGAATTTCATAAATGCACGAATGGCTTGGCGCGCAAAAGAATAATGTCACAACAATGTGATTGGTCACTTGGAATGTTGAACCTGGAACAACATTTTCATGATGATCTGGGAACAACACCAACACGACGATATCAGATCATCCGTGACGCACGCACAGTCTTCACTTTTTACGAGCGTAAAACTTATTACAAGAAAGAGCTGAAATGTCAATGGCACATCACCCTGGTAACCAAAGTCAAACAAATACTGCAGCATCACTGAGAGCTAAAAACTGTCTAAAATCTTTATCAAAATTATCTGTGTGGCTGCTTTACCAGGTGTAGCAATTACGTTTAACATCCAGGCATCCATGAAAACAGAATTTATGAAATTTAAGGGAGTTTGAAGTTAGCAGGAAGTGAGCTCGCTAGTTTCCATCTAAAGATGATATATTACATTCTGACTGAGGGATTTCTGAAAAAATTCAAACATATAGCTCTGCTATCACTTCCAACATAAATGAAGACAGAAACCTAAACAGTAATGACATTTGTAGGGTTACTGAAGTTGGGCTAGCTGGTATATAATGAAGTGCTACGTGGTGGCTAGCTCCACAGCTATGGTTAGCATAATATAAACGCATTAGCACAGTGAAGCTGTAGCATGAATGCTAACTTCCACTCGATAAAAGTTAACGTGAGAGTTCCCGATGGTTAGGGACAGATATAATCGCATGGCAGGATGCTGTAAACGGACCAAACTTCAGTCAGGAGAACAACTGAGATAATCCATCCACAACAAGACGTTAGTCATTCATTTATTGCTGCATTGGCTGGGTCTTTACAACAATAGTGTGCATTCAAAAAAGTCCTAAGCCATTACCAGCCACGCGTCAGCACTGGTTCCTTGTGACTTCTATGTCTAAAGAGCAAAGAAGGTCTTGTTTGTTAAAGCCCATCACGACACACAACATTGCCCAACTCCCTTGGCTTCATGCGCAGTGGCTGACAGGCAGCTGGGTTGTAGTTACATCGTAAGGTTTTAAAAACTGAGCTTTAAAATGAATAGTGGTAATGAAAACCGAGAGAGGCCGACAGTGATCACTGACTGTTTTTAGGGGCTTGTTCAGATTAAATAGAACAAAATACAAAGCATTAAAACATGTTAAAAACACAACAGCCTTAATAAATGCAGAGTAGTTTGGACCGGAAGCAGGGTTCATCATGTCATCACTTAAAGACCGGATAGCTAAACAATGATGAAACAATGGAGGTGCAGGTAGGAAGACATGGCATTGATCAAGTTAAACACATAATACACTATCAGCTGAATTTAGTGAAACATTGAGATAGTTTCATATACACCCACTAAAGTCATCAGTAAGATCACTCAGTGATGAATATTCCTAAACTTTCTCTAAAGAAGGACTGAGCTCTCCTACTCAGAGGCGCTGCTTACTGCCAGGCAAGGCAGACAACTGACTTCCTTCCAATCCAATCTGATTTGAAGCTGCTAAAATCATTTGTGTTGTCATGTTTTGTTTTGTTTTTTAGCTTTTTTTCTCAGTAGTTGTGATATCTGATATGGGTTTATTGTCTGCTTTACATTTACCTTGCGGCTGTTTTTGTAAACTCGCTCGTGCCTTGCTAACAGAGCAGAACCATGTATAATTTTTTTTATTGGTTTACATATTAGTCAGCTGTAAAATTAGATTTGTTACAATGGTTTATCAGTCTGAATGATCACTGACAGGCTACTGAGTTGTTAAATTGTGATTTTTAATTAAGATTATTTAAATGTGAGAAGTCATTGAGGGCAAAATCTTGTTACTGTACTGGTGAGTAATATTTTCAGTTGATACCAGCCATAAAAAATAGGAAAAAGAATCCAGGGAAAGAAAAAAATATACATACAATTAAGAATACATGATGGAAATTAAGACGGATCAAAAAAAATGTTTTTGAACCTAGCCTAACGTTCACTACTCAAAGAAAGATACCTATGTGGTATATATTTACACCTATTTGCTGTAG
Organism: Maylandia zebra; assembly: GCF_041146795.1. Lineage (NCBI taxonomy): Eukaryota > Metazoa > Chordata > Actinopteri > Cichliformes > Cichlidae > Maylandia > Maylandia zebra. The sequence continues at coordinate 7,122,859 of NC_135184.1, forward strand.
TGATCTGGTCATAGTCATGGATTTTATGGCTGTGGGTAGTTTTGTACTGAAACTGCAGTAATAATAGCCCATTTCATGGGGAGATGGCTCTGCATTCATGGCTGTCTAATCAATACTGTCTGTTAGGCGTCTGTGTTTGATGTGGGTTTGCGATTCTGTGATAACTGGTAGAATTAACTGGTGGCCTTGGACAGAAAATGTATTATTTTGTGTTTACAGGTTTTATACATTCAGAGTGGCTCTTCTTGATCCTGTATTTCTGATCAATAATACCAATCAAGTCCTGCACTTACACAGGAGTAAAGCCCTTTTTACACTGAAGCATCTTTTAGGGATATTTTTACATTATTTTGACCCACTGCAAAGAGCACAGCATCCATGCATCTTAATATTATGATTCAAATAATCAGTGAGGGGAACGTACTGTATGGGTGCTAAACTTGTGCTGTCATTTGATAGTTTCTGGACAGGTCACTTTTGTATAGCCTTATTTATGCTTATCATTCAAACAGCGTTTCATCCTGGAAACACTTAGCAGGTTCCTTTATCTTGTCATGAGAACAATTTGCTGACTAGAAAAGGTATCCAGTTTCTTTGGGACTGCAGAAATTCATTTGTGAAGTACCTTTGGTTTAATTCTTGTAAATTGCATGTTGTTCATAGTTTGCAGAAGAATGGATGTCTTGGACCTTTGTTTAAAGTGCCTGCAGCTTGTTCTATCGATGTACACACACACACAGTGACAGCTTCATGGGTCTTAGAAAAATGTATGAACTTAGACTTTTGATTTGTGTTGTCATCTTCTAGAGTAAACAAGAAGGATGTGCTTTGGATCCACCGAAGAATCCATCCATCCTTTTTCTGCTCCTTATCTGGGTTCGGATCATGGGGGCAGCCGTCCGAGCAGAGAAGCCCAGACTTCCCTCAGCCAAACCACCTCTTCCAGCTCATCCGGGGACACTGAAGCGTTCCCAAGCCAGTTGAAAGATGTAACCTCTGCAGCGAATCCTGTGAATTAATTTTTTCACTCTCTTGCTTGCACCGTACAGTTGGTGCAGCAATGCATTTGTGTAGGATTTAGTTTCTCACAGACTTGAGGCCCCTATTATGTGGAACTCCACACCAGCATCGGCTTGGCATGATGCATAATGCTGATGTACTTTTTTCCCGTGTCAGCTCCCATTGCTCCCCTTTTCTCTGCTCCTGGCACCTCCATTTCATCACTTCTTTCTGCGGCCTGTGTGTAGTAGGACAATTGATGAGGGGAAAGATGCTGCTGGTTGAGAAATATCACAAACTATGAGATCCACAATCTCCACAACATGCCTAAAAATGACCACAACTACTGTTGTAAACATCAGCACAGCTCGTACTTTAGTGTGAGACTTGGTATGTAATGTCTTCGTTAGTAAGAAGACTGTAAAACTGACGATGATTCAGACCTCTGGCTGAGAGGAAATAAACAGCTCAGACAACCACTCTTATGATGTGATAGACTATTAAGAAACTACAGTACAGTACCTGCTGGTGTTAAAGATACAGTGAAAATTACAAAAATCATATTAACATAGTTTTGTATTGCTATTAATTGTACATTTTTTATATTTTATTTCTCGCTTTTACTTATTTTGTTATACAGCATTTTGTAACTTAATGTGAAAAATGCTCTATAAATAAATTTTTCTTTTTTGTACATCAGCAATTATAAAATTAATTATTTGGAATTGATTATTAATTATAGAATTAATTCACATGTGAGAAGTGTGTTGTGTGAGTTTCCTTTGTTGGTAGATTTGGGATTTAAATAGTTCTTTGGGTTTCATTCCAATCCAATCCAATCTTATTTATAAAGCACTTTAAAATACCCAGCACAGGAACAAAGTGCTGTACAGAAAATAAGTTAAAACAATAGAATAACAGAAAACAGCAAAATAAATGAATAAAACACATAAAACATTTCATTGACCAATAGAGGAATTGGTGTTAGGTGAATGAACAGTGGGGGGAAAAATGTCTTATCACCTGCAGCCCAGTTTGCGTTCTAGTTGTTTCTCTGTTTCCTGTCTGTGATTCACGTGCTTCTTTGAAAGCACTTTGAGGAAGGAAACATAGAATGATTGTCCCAGTGAGACTTTGTGGTTGTTTTGGTCTTTTCACCTTCATTTTTATACGGACTATTGTGTGTGACGTAGTTGACACAGCCTTGAAAAGCTATTCATCAACATACAACACTTGATGTTTTGTTTTTTTTTTGCTAAAATTAGCGCAGCTTTTCAAGGCACCCTTTTGAGTGGGAAGTCTTCATGTTCCTCTGTGACAATGTTATCTCGTGGTGCAGTAAACAGCTTTGCGACTGCTCTATCTCGCTATTCCCATACACCAAACTTGGGTCATATAGTTGATTGAGATAAGCCTCGAGATTTAAGGAGTGGCACAGTCAGATTTTGGGATCATGAATTGTTTGTGTGTCTTTGATAATGTATCCTGATATTGAGCTAAATAGAAAATATTTTTCACTTGATGCGACTGAGGTTTCTGATATGATGCAGTATTAGAACCACGAGGTGAGAGAGAACATATTTATTACAATTTTGCAGTATTAAGAGTGAGATGTTATGACAATAAACAACATTTTATCGTTTAAGTACAAATAATCAGCAATGATTTACTTTATTAGAATCATTTAAATAAAATATTTGCGCTACTTTCTCACAAAATTATGACAAGGCCACCAAAACAACAGCAAACACATATACAAGCACACATACACCCATTACCCCTAGTAAAGAAAGCATAGGACCTTTATTGAGCTTCATTTTTCAACTTTCAGCAAACTCATTGAGGTCCTCCTTTAGCCTGCGGTGGGTCCTCATTGACCTGTTAGGGGCCTGCATGTAAATAAAGCATTAAATAGTTTGACAATGTGGAAAACTCCACGCATCACTGCACCATCAAACCAACAGGAGCTGCTCTGGAGAGCAATCAGTGCTGACTAAACACGTCATATTGATGGATCTATCAGCCACTGGCTGACGTCCCAGAAGCCCCTGGCTTTGTGGTTGGACCATATTGTCAGCTCAGTTTGAGATCCAGCACCATGAATCCTAATCCTTCTGTCATGCCCAAACACCTACTGACAGCTTTAATTACTGCCGCGAGAGAAAGAGGTTTTCGTACCAGGGTGGCCCAGGTCAACAAGAGCATGTTTTATTGTTCAGTTAGGAACATTTTCACTAACAGTGAATCATGTCTGTGGAAAAATTTCAGTAACACTTTATTAGGACTGTCTTATTGATGTTAATTGGTCAAAAGAAAAATTCTGTGGTTTCTTTTTGAGTTTTGGGCTGTCAGACAAAAATCTTGATGGTGTCTTGGGAACTTTTTCAAAGTATATGCTGACTATAATTTGTGACCAATATTGGTAATTAATAAAGCACTGGAATCCCTTATTGATGGTTTGGATATTGTAGTAGCACAACAGGCCCTTTGTGACACAAATAAAAATAGGAAATAAACTGAAATAGAGCACAAATAAGACATGTTCCTGCTTTTGGCCCGTGCAAAGTTCTGGACAGTTGAAATATGAGTCCAAAACATACACAGGTAGAGAAAGGTAATGCTTGTGAACTTTCATCCAGTAAAGGGTTTTACAGAGACAATGGATGATTTCATTTTTTAAATTAAATTAAAATAAATTTCAATATGAGACAAAGACAACCTAAAAAACCCAACAAGCTATCCAAACCTACCTGTCCTTATGTGAGAAAGTAATTACCTCCCTTAAGTTAACTGTTTATCATATTTCTTGTAAAGCGGAGTCCAGTTTTACTAGCCAATTTTGTCACACAGGTTCTGTTTATGATCTCAACAAACAACACATCATTGCCACGATCTAAAGAAACTCAAGAACAGATGAGAATCAAAGTCAATGACATCTGTCAGTCTAAAGATGGTTACGACACTATTTTTAAGGCTTTAGGGCTTTAGAGGTGAGAGTCATTATCCACAAAGGGGGAGAACTTGGGACAGTAGTGAAGCTTTCCAGGGATGGTCATTTTTGGGAAAATATTCTATGGACCGATGAGACAACAGCTGACTTTTATAAGCTAAAGCAATAGTTTTAACCCATTTGAGGTTGTTTTATATTGATTTTTTTTCTTCTTTTCAGCAGGTAGACCTTCTAATTCTACACATGAAAAGCCCTTGTGGGGAAATTGGGGTCTCAGAGCTTTATTTAATCTTTATCTGGAAAACCTTTCTCTATGTGGGTCCCCAGACAACAGCCATCCATTAAATATACCTGCTTTATCCTGCAGAGAGAGGAGTAAAGCTTATCCCAGCTGATATCAGGCAAATAGTGGCACACGCCCATGTGTCAGTCCAATCAGAGCTAACACAAAGAGAAAGGCACCTCACACCTTGGACCAATTTAAGATTATCAGCTAACCTACCAACCATGTCTTGAACATGTGCATGGAAGCTGGATCACAAGAACATGAAGAAAAAACCCTGCAGAGAGGCCCCACTAAACCCCACAGTTTCTTATTTCACCTCAGTTGGATCAAAATTGCCTAAAATTGGTTGTGGTATCCACACATAAACTCTCTGCTTCCTTTGTCTTCCTTTTTTTCTGGCATTCTTAAACAATTATCAAGACTGCTTTATCCAACAGCCCTGTTTCTCCATTCCTTGATAAGGGATGAGTGCAGGTCTTTGATCTCAGACTCCAGACTATTTCCTGTCTCAAGAAGGCAAACACAGGAAGTGTTGGAACTGGGGGTTTTACAAGGTGGTAACAACGAGGGCAGAGTAAATCAGTGCCCAGTGACACCAGCTCCTACGAAGTCCGTGGGAAAGTTACTTGCAGAAAAGAAATGCTGAATGCAAACTCACCAAAATATAACAACAAAACTGAGATTAGTGTGATAGCATATAGAAAAATTCCAAATGAGAAATAACACAAAAAGCTTATCACCTGTGATCAGGAGGAATAAAATCCAATGAAATGGTAATCTGCAATGTATTTTAGTGTTTTGCAGGAATCAGCTTAATATTCAGACCACTGAACACTTATTTGCATTTTTTTCTGCAGGCATTTATCAAATCATAACTCGTATGGAGGCCAGAATTCTAGGTTTGTGAGGTTGATTATTAACAGTTTAATATATTCAGACAAAAGAGTGTGCTTGCTCACCAGTCCATATCTATTGGATTCTTGTTCATCCCATCCAACCAAAGAACTCAAAGTCAGTACATATTTTCTTTCTACATATAACTACATATTTTTCTACATAGCTACATATTTTTTCCTTTTAAACAGTTTGACCCAAGAGGTGGTCATACCTTTAAATCCGATTGTGGTTGTCATATTGCATGTATTTACGTAGGTAAGCCTATTGCGATGACCTTCTATATCAACATAACCTGTTACATTTTTACCAGACTGTTTTGTGTCAGCAGCCACGTGAAGTCAAATGCTTGCAAAAAAGCCCCTGATCTCAGAAGTCCCCATGTATCGGGCTCATGTACATGAAGTGAATCTCTACACAAACTGTGCATGTAAATGTATAGACCATGTGAGGAATTAGTGAAACCTTAACCCACTCTTTCCTTTCAAAAAGCGAGTGAACTGTGGGATTCAGGAAAAACATACACGTGAGTAGAACCACCATAAATGTTTGATTAAGTCTCTCATTAACAGGGTCGTACGTGAACTGACTCATGCGGCTTCCCAGCTTACGATAACATAAAAATGTGAGGAGTTTAATTATTATACAAACCATTTCAAATCAAGGAATTTGATCAACGCTCTTTACAACAATAGTGTGCATTCAAAAAAGTCCTAAGCCATTACCAGCCACGCGTCAGCACTGGTTCCTTGTGACTTCTATGTCTAAAGAGCAAAGAAGGTCTTGTTTGTTAAAGCCCATCACGACACACAACATTGCCCAACTCCCTTGGCTTCATGCGCAGTGGCTGACAGGCAGCTAATGATTCTCAATGAGGGTTCCCTGCAAACAGCCTCATGAATTAGTCATCACCTTCCCTTGACCTGTGCTATGATACAATCTCTGCCAGCCTCGGAAGCCTCCTGAGAACCACAGAGGTTATGTAAGTTGAGAGATAGTAGACTGGAGGGATAGTGTGCAGAAGCAGCCAACGTCTTGCAGTCGAGAGCTGCACAGCTGTGATGGATGGTGGCAATTTGTTGTTAACGTGCAGGTTGTGTTGCCATGCAAATATGTACGCCCTAGAAATAAGTAATGGACATCGGATTTGCCAGTGAAAAAAAGGTCAGTGTATTTTATGTAAAATTAGACACAGGCAGTGTATGGAGGTCTGAGACCTCACGTTAATTGTCCAACAGTTGTGCAATAACACAGCACAAGTCACCCTCCGTACACCAGGATTCATCAAATCCATTCATAGTGGAAATGTAGGTAATTATAGCTACAAGTTGAATGTGAGGAAGTGCATGTAACTAATATATCTAACCATGACATGTTACTCTTTGTACTCAGGTCCTAAAGAATACTACAGGCAAAAGTCCAACAGACAAGTATTTTAGGCAAAATATTCTCTAAACTAGGGTAGACAACATGTTTTTGGTGTCATTAGACATAAAATTCAGCACATTGTAATTCATGTGACGGAGAGGTAACCGGACACCTTTACTTCCTCCAGCCTCTGTTTTCAGGCTTTAGAAAATCAAGCCCACTGCGGTCTGGGGTGTGGGGCCTTCCTGCTGCTGCGGAGTCGGGGTGGTCTGCCTCTCCCCACCGCAGGGAAAAGGGTAACACCACCTGGGTCTGGGTGCAATTCCCCCCTCCAGGGGCAAGGGTACCTAGACCCGGTTTGTAGAGTACGCTTGGGGAGTGTGATTGTGTGTACAGCGTCTCTTTATGTCTGTCTCCACGTTGGTTGAGTGTGGAGTGAGTGCATATGAGAGCATGAGGGTGGGAATGGATGTTTGTGTCTGTGTGTGCCCGTATGTCTGTGTCTATATGTCAGGTTGGGTATCAGACGCCACCTCTCTGGGGACACCTCAGGCCCTCCAAGGTTTGGAGGCCTATCTCCACCCACCACCACTTCCCCTGCCGGTGGCGGACTCCCTCAGGTGTCGGTGTGTTGGTGGTTCTTTGTATCTGGGGGTGGGCGTCTGGGTACACACCGGCTCACTCCTTGGCGGCCGCTTGTCGGGGCCTGGGGCCTGGGGCTCGCTCGGGCCCCTTTGGAGGTGGGGTGCCCCCGGCCTCTCGGCCTGGGGCTCGGTCACTCAGGCGCAGCTGGGGGCCGGCGGAGCTCACGGGCGCGTCACTGCAACTCCCCCTGACTTCTGCTCCGCGGCTGCTGGGCGAGCCCTCATCTGGGACTCTCCTCAGCTCTTACTGGAACAGTGGCGCGGCTGCCCCTCTGTTGGTCTTCCATGGTCTCTTGTGTTCTGGGGGCCTCTGGATGTCTGGAGTTTTGATCTCCTCCATACCCACTTCACACCCTGGAGGACGGGGCTGTGGCTCCCCACACTCCCTAGCAGATCATTACATGGAGAAACCTTTGGAATGCAAGCATGCTGATCCACACAGGTATGCACACATGGGTATTCACAGACGCGGACTAAAGCTTTCTTGGCTGCTGCCTCAAAGCACACTGTGCGCTGTCTATCTTGCGTGCTGCACAATATCGTTTATTATTTAGTAAATACTGATATCTATGACTAGCTAGTTTATTGTGATGGTGCTTTGTTTTCTCTATTATTATGTTGCTCTTTGTTGTTTGCTGTCTCCTCTGTTTGTTTGTTTTTTTGTTTGTTTGTTTTTTTTTTTTTCTCCATACAGGTGACCCAGGAGTTCTTTTTTTTTTTCTCTCTCTTCCCCCCCCTTCTCACCGTCTCTTCTCCCCTTTGGTTTTCTTTCTTTCTCTCCCCCTCTTTCTCTCATTCATTCCCCCTGTCCTATTTATTAAAAAAAAAAAAAAAAAAAAATGACAAAGGATGAACTGAAGCTCTGCCATCACGTAATGTCGCATACTGCTGTTTCTGATGTCATTTAAAAAAAAAAAAAAAAAAAAAAAAAAAAAAAAGAAAATCAAGCCCATGAGGACTTATTGAGGTTTATCAAAGATCTGTTCAGGTACTATACAGAGAAAAAAATATTGATAATACAACATGATACATTTACTGAAGAATGTATCAATGCATTTATAGGTAACACTGAAATAATAAAGGTTGTCAGTGAAATCGGTGCGATGCTGAATGTTCAGTATAAATTGTTGCTTGATCAGAGTGGCTTATTTTCATGGTTGCACCAGAGCTCTTCCCCGTCTTTCAGCTCAATTACTAAAACAATAGGCCATGCTAATGGAAAAATACTCACTAATTCATTGGCCTCCTGTGTTTTATGATGCCTGCAATAATGACTGCACATTATAATGTTACCAAAGGCTCCTAATGAACAAAATATAAAGCAAAGGGGTCCATGGAGCACAACATAAAATGTAATTACAATGTGCTACCATGAAAAATGACACTCGTGAAACCAAAATGGTGAACTGGCGTACGTTTTTTGCCCCAGAAAGCACAAAATAATTTTATAGTAATTAAATGATTTCCCCGGTGCTTTAAAATAATAATCATGATCTGTTCATAAATATAAATGTCTCTGTGGTGAATAAAATTACTTGCAAAATAGCCAGAAATTAATTATTTAACATTTGTTGTTGCTCAAAGCTAGTATAACTAACTATGAGCATTTGAAAAGAAAAAAGTGCCACCTAAGGAGAAGTAGAAAATACAATTGTAGATTCATGAAATGATATGTTTTTTTTAATCAGCAAGTAACTAAAATGTTAAAGAGGTGCTCGTACTCAAATCAGTACTTTAACTTTTCTGTTTTGTTTTGCTGCAGATGTACTTAGAGGCCTGGAAATGGCATTGTTTAGTTTAATATTATGTTGTCACAACAAGTAATATGTCAGGGTTATGCTTCAGTCATAGACTGAACTCCATGGACGTAACCACTGCGATGTCTCCCACTGGTTGTGGACATCGAGGCTTTTTGAAACAAGATTTGACCTTACTTGGTAAATATGGTAGAGCTGGTCAAGCAATGCTTTTACTAGAAAGCTAGCTTGGTTAGCAGGATGCATCCTGTAGTCGGTGATATTAAGTGGCATGTTGCATCTTTCAGTAAACATGAACATTCAACAAGGAATTCTTGGGGCAATCATGGCTCAAAGAGTTGGCAGTTCGTCTTGTAACCGGAAGGTTGCCGGTTTGAGTCCCGGCTCGGACAGTCTCGGTCGCTGTGTCCTTGGGCAAGACGCTTCACCTACCGCCTACTGGTGATGGCCAGAGAGTGAATGAATAGTGGAATTGTAAAGCGCTTTGAGGGCCCCGAATGCAATCCATTAGTATTATAATAATTATTATATTATTATTATAATATTATTATAATAATTGAGACCACAAACCTGTTTAATACGGTTTTAAATCAGGCCAAAGTATTCTCATTAGTCCTTTATGCAGTTGTCATGTGCTAGCAATTAGAAGCAAAGCAGGCTGTGCCCATTTATAAAATGTCAGTGGTTTCTGAAATTGTGGTTGATTTCCTTTCTTTCTAATGGAATAACATTAGAATAATTTGGGAAATATACATTGGGTTCTTTCTAAGAGTGTGCGATAAGTAATGATTGTAGAAACTCCACCATTCAGTGAGTGCTCAGCCTAAGTTATGTCAAGGAAAAGATTTGAGTCACAAAATTATTTTTTTTAAATTATACGTATAGTATTATAGTCACTGAGACAAGTAGGAGTCTTACATATTCTGGGGGTCCCCTAGGCTGATGCAAAATGGTGACCATAAAAATGGCGGACTGATCACAGTTGTGCACAAGCCATGTCACGATTTCAAATCAAAGTGTGAAGTAATTTCTCGACTGAAAAGTGGGTAAAATGGTGAGACATTTATCACAGATTGTGAGATACCCAACTGAGCATTCATGCAATCACTGCATTCTCACATTCGCAAAGGGTCATATGGGACGTAGGACCGCTGGGGCTTGAGAGAGCATCATGGCCTGCTGTGCCTGCGAAGTCACACAAGAGTCACAATCTGTGCTTCTTCTGGTTTGCAAGGCGTCAGTAGGCCAGGACAGATGGGAGAGTGAGCGGTGTCATCTGGTCACACCGTGGCAAGAAGGGCATCGGGGCGACCTTTGTGTAATTAGATAGATGCCTTCTGCGGGTTGGTTGGTGAGCTCACACCGAAACCTGTAGCTGTGAGCCAGTGATGCTGAGCTTTGCATTAAAACACTAGACAGGGAGCTCGGCTTTAATAAAATGCCGTCACCTGACTCTTTCACCTAAGTGCTCCACAAAAGCATTCACCTTGCAGAGAGTCTGTGTGGCTACGAGACCCAATTCAGCTTTTAATATACTCTATGTACAGACTGCAAGAGTGGAAATCCTGGAACACGTATTGAATATGAACACTTGAGACAATTAAAAGCCTTAGAATAAAATATATAAAATCTACCTTATTAATGCACACATGCACAAAAACACTTCTTGTACTTACTTTCTTGTAGTACACTGCTGCAAATATAAACTTTATGAGCTTCTGGCCACACATAACACAAAATTCTTGAACAATAAATTTAACATCCATAAATGGCAACAAAATGCCATAACACATGAAGGCCCATCAATAAACTCCAGTCAGGGCTTTAAGCTCGTATACGCTTCCCCAAAGTTGGATAAAAGGGGAGGGTCATGTCACAAAGGACATCTGGTGTAAAATATTTGCTAAATGAATGATTCCATGCCAGATCAGGAGATCAGACCTTGGATGATTCGCTGCAGGGAACCTGAAAAGGAGCAGCTGTAAGAAGGAGGACCCAAGATGGCGATATCTGTGGTATTCTCACTGTTTTGACTGGTATGAGTACACCACTCGAGTGCACTTGGTACACTTCATGTCAGTGAGTTCATTTATGCACTCAAAATATCAAGTTTAAGCACAGAACTATGCGATTTGAGACACGACACCCAACAATTCATGCAAGTTTTATTATCATTAATATCTGAAAGACTTAACAACCAGTTGCAGTTGCTTCTATCATCAGCTGAAGACCATAACTTACCAGCAGCTAGCGCTTGCTCTTTATTTACCTGCACTCGAGCAAAATATGAACTTTCCTCTTTACAAAAATGTGCTAAAAGGAAGAAAAAGCCAAAAATTCACATTGTGACTAAAATATGGCCTCAAAATAGCTTTAAGGGGCGTCTGTAGAGTACCTTGCGGGTTTTGAGTATGCTTTATAATTGGCTGCACATCTTGTTTTTTACTATAGTCTCTTACTCTTGGTGATGCTACTTTCATGGTTGAGTGTGCTGTAATATGTTAATGATACCTATGTGTGTGCCTCCCAGTACTGAAAACAGCGCTGAGGTGCAGCTGGATGTAGTTGTGATTGTATCGTTGTTTTTAAATTGTCTGCACCTGCTGCAGCGTGCTGTTGAGATGAAAACAGTCTTGCTGTGCTGCTTGTTGCTGATGTTTCTTTAATGGAGTTCTAAACTTTGGGATCCATTTATTTAAAAAAGGGACGAAGGTAGGTTTGTTTATAGATTGTGTACAGTAGCTTGGGCTCTTGGATGTTAAACTTTACTTCCACCAGGGACCAATTATAGCGGTATGTGTTGCATGGCCAGTTTTAATTTTGAACTTTGAATTGGATCCATATTAATTTCAGACACGACAGTCTGCGTGTTCTTCTTTAATCACACTGTGACCGAAAATGAACTTGCATAAGGTTTCTCGAAAGACTTTATCTCATTTTCTTCTTCCCTTTATTGAGTCTCCTTGTCTGATTTGGGATAAGGTGGGTGCAGTTGGTGCAGAGGGACCATCCAGTAGATTTGATTAAACCAGATGGAATGAATGAATGGCTGGAGGAAAACGTGGGGAGGGGGTGAGGAAAAGTGAGGGACTGGAGAAGGGGCAGAGCAAAAGACAGTGAGATGAGGAGGGGAGGATGAGGGTTACAGCACTGCATTATGCATTGTGGATCATAAGCCTGGGTGGCTTGCTTTATAGGCTGGTGTCAAGGGTGCCACTCCTGCTTCACACTCTGTGGTGATCGGCCTGTTGCCATGGCAGCAGCAAAGCAACTCATTAGCAAATATTACCCTTGGTCCACGGAGAGAGAGCGAGAACCGGGTGCTGACTTTGACTGACAGCAGACATCAAATAATAGGTTTAATACTGACTGAGAGGAACCTGATAAACTCTGCTGGATTGAGGAGAGTGCATTGGTCATTTGCATATTAAGTGACTGGATTTGTGAGATGCTCTTCTTACTGAAATCCATCCGCAGTTATGAAGCCTCTGTACTACTAGACCTTCTTTTGGGAATATATTAAATGTCCACATTTTCATTTTGGCAGCAAACTGCTTCAAATTCATCACTGTGGTTGTTGCATGCAGGCTGGGAAAGTGTTTCATTTCTGCAGTCAGTTTGAATGCAATGGGTAAAGCTCCTTCTTACTATTTGCAAATAATATCAAGACTGAAGAACAAAGTTTGCACAGCATATCTTCCAAAACATAAATGTACATTGCTGCTGCTAAATAAACATGCTGTAACATGACCCTACATTGTTTTCTAACTAGAAGTAGTTTGGTAACAATGTTACCAATGCTTGGAAGCGTTCCAAATCCCTTTATTTTCTGACCTCAGCACACTTTACTATGTGCTATGTGGAAATTTATGGTCAAGGATGTTGTTGTAACTTTTACAAAGTTAAAAAAGAGTACTACATGAGAAGTGTAATTTTCTTCAGTAAACAGCACTCTAAATTGCTATGGATTTTTTAGGTTCACAAATCTTCTGATACATTTGGAGGCAGCCCCTAAAAAGTCCCACTAACACTTGGGGAATTGATGTGGATTTATGTTCCTGGCTATTGCAGAATATGTGAAATGGGGACCTAAATGCAGACTTTCAGACTGGCAGACATATTCAAAAAAACATCCATTTATTATAGATGGTAGCAGAGAGTATAAAGTTGCAAAGTTTTCTAAGATTCCAAGAACAGCTGAGAGTGCGCAAGGATGGCAACAGACGCTGAGACAAAGAACTGAATGGAATAGTATATATACACTACATGTACACAGAATGGCAGTCAGGGAAGTGGATAGAGCAGGGGGGGGAAAGACACAGGTGCAATCAAGACAAAGAAAATGGAAGGGAAGTCAAATCAGACTGAAAGACACTAAAGACCTCTTCTGCATCTCTTAATCGGGGTCGCAGGGGAAATGGAGCCTATCCCAGCTAACATAGGGGGAGAGGTGGGGTACAGCCTGGAGGGTCTGTCGCAGAGCAAACACAGAGACTGACAACCAATCGTACTCACATTCACACCTATAGGCAATTTAGAATCAACATTTAACCCAACCACAGTAACTGCATGTTTTTGGAGATGGAGAGAACCCATGCACACATGGGAAGCACATGCAAACTACAAATAAATAAGTATTATAATGCAATGAGTAAATACCACAATAAAACAAAAGGCAAAATGCAGTCACATAAATTAACTTAATTAAGTGTGACCCATCACTAGAGACTACTGGACCCTTTGGGAAGATTAATAAATATGGACACGATGAAATAAATACTAAATATCTTGAGCACCAAATGTGAGCTTGTGTGATTAACTAGAAGGTACTCAGACTGAATTTTAGTTTGCTCTTTTGTCAGTGTAATATCTACTTAAATATAAGTTGAGTTGATGAGCTGATTGCAATATATTTAAACAGGAATTTTCACTGATTGCAGACCAAGAACATACCCCACGTAGGACTCAAATTAAAAAAAAATTTTTTTGGCTGCTTTGCTGCTTTCAGGAAAATTTCAAAAGTCCAGAGTTCACTCGAGTGCCCACATACCATAGCCTTAAAACTTTCATTTCAGACAAGCCAAAACACATAAATTAAAGCTTTTTTTTTTTTTTTTTTTTGCTCTACAGATATGATTGACAGCTTATACAGTCCTGCACTCCTCTGCAGCACTGCAGTGTGGGAAATGGCAGTGAATCTTCAATAACAGGTGATCACGGCTGAGCAAACAACATCAAACCATAACAGCAGAGTGCCAGAACATCCAGAACAGCCATCCTTTCAGTCTCGCAATCACACTTCAGTACGTACAGCTCGAAAAAGAGCCTCGCCCAGGGTGTGTGTGATCATGGTAATGGAAAATAGTGTATAATCGAGAAGAGCGCTGGTGAGCTAATGAAAAGGGTAGCGGGGTGACATTTTCAGAGTGATGTCTGAAGTAGAATGACATTTACAGAGAAGAAGCCCCAAAGACAGTCTTTTTTTAAAGGGCCTGTATATTATATGGGAGCAGCACAGGAGAACGTGAAATGTGAAGCTGATTTCCACATGACTCATGCGTGCTGGTGTCAGTTTTTATCTTCAGGTAGTATCATTTGGCTGGATACTGGTGCACAGATGGAAGATGTGTGAAAAAAAATTCCCTTTCAAACTGTCAAGCATTAATTTGAGACAAAAAACTAACAGGTTGTTGCAGAACATTAAAAATTAACAGAGTGCATTAGCGATTAAAAAAGGTCATTTCGTCTAAAGATATGAATCTTTTTGGATGATTGCGATTCTTATTCATCGAATGGCAACAAATGATCACCAAGACATCTGTTCCAGGTGAGGTAACCCAGCAGGTTCCTTTTAAAACAGCTGTGTTAACACATAATTGACAAGTTTCACAGCCTGACAGTAATGTCTGGCAGTGCAAAGGAGGATTTCTCATAATGAGATGGTGCAAGATGGATAGCCAAGGCAGGAGAAACGTGAAAGGTTTGTGAGACATTAGGTCATGGCTGTGAGAAAGATGACTGTACGGTGAAATCTGGTTGAAAAAAACAAAACAAAAAAACCCAGCCTGAGCTCTTTGACGGACTTGAAAGAAAAAATACCACAATTCTGCTGCGAGACCTCAGTCCTGCTAGAAACCCTCCCTCAACAAAAAAACATCAACAATATTGATGCCTTAGTAATTTTAAGTGTGTTTGAGCTAATGGAAATCTTAACTTCGTTAGTATTTCAGGTTAAGTAAGCATGTCAGTGTTAAATAACCGTGCCGCACACAATCCCACGTAATCTCAAGCGGTCCAAAACTGCATATGCATGATGTCCTTTGGTGTCAGTGCCTTGATGCAGGAGTCACTGCACTTCCAGATGGCAAGCGATTTCATAAAAGTCCATATATGAGGAGTGGAGGGGTGGTGGTTGCTAGGATACAAAACCTGCCACCTTGACAAAATCTAAGAGTTTGATGTTATGAAAGCTGTGTACAACTTCCTGAATATTAGTGTGTATGTCCAATTAGCTAGTGGCCAAGTAACTGAATGAGTCTCGAACTGTCGAGCATGAACACACAGCATGAGTGACACAGCTGTTACTAAGTTGCTAATGCAAACCGACGTATAGGAACATACGTATCCACATGTGAATTTTCAAATTGCACTTGAACATAACAGGCACAGATTCAAAAACAAAAGCCAGCGAAAATGTTTTATATTTAATAATAGTAGAAAAGATGGGATGGGGATAAGAATGAAAAAAGTGTATACACATTTGAGTCACATATACATTTAGATCAGCTGGACACTGGTGTAATTTTTATGTACACTAAAAAACTAAAATTAGGGAAACTATAAAAAAATGCAAAGCAGTGCATTTCTTTATTTAACCTCGAGCTTCACTTCGAAACTCTAATTTGACTGAGTTTTGGTACACAGCGAAAAGAACTAATTACTTCAGTTTTCAAAAATACTTAGACCTACTGTGCCATGATGGCGTGGAAGAAATACTGATGGGTTCTTGATTGTGTAATCAATCGTCCCATTAAAGATGTTTAAAAAAACAATTTTTCTTTCAAAATTTTGCTTAAATCTGACATCATCTTATTAGAAACACAACTCATAACACGTGTTAAATGTTAACATCAAGTTTCTTTGCAAGAGTTACAATCAGAAGGTTTCCAGATGTTTCCTTGCACGGACCTGTGGATTGTACTAAAACGATGATTCACTGGGAGAATAGTCCATTGTGTCTGAACTACACAAAAGGCTGAAAATCAATGCAATTTGTGCTTTTTAGTGGTGTAATCATTATTTAAGCTCATATGGAGTTTTGGCTACCATATAATGTCAACTTGCTTGTTTATCTTTTAGGTAATAGATTTGTTCTTATGTGTAGAAGTGCGAAGAAAATACCATTCTCGTCCTGATACCGTAATCCAGTTCAGTTTTAACTGTAAAAAGTTTGCCTTTTCTTCTATATAAAAACTAAATATATTCAGAGGGGTATAATTTTTTAAAGACATAAGAGACTTCTAAGGACACAGCAAAAGTGCAGCTTACAGTAAAAACTTCACATGGCATTAAAAGTCTAACAATTTTCCGTCTGGTTCAAACACATCATCCAATGTAACTAAACAGCATGAAATCTTTGCACAGAAACATGAGCCATTTTCTCACAGAGGACATGCCCACTGAGAGAGGATCGGGTCATTTGAGAGACACAGATCAAGGAAGAGAACGTTCCCCTGCCACATGGGGGACTTAATCAGGACAGCTTTTTGAGACTGTGATTCTTCTCTTGAGACTGGAGATTCGTAGGGTTTGAACCTTTGATGTCTCTGCCAGTTGTATGGCTGCATGTTTTCCTTGGCAATCAATGAGCTAATAAGCATGTAATGACAATGGCCTGATGGTTGGATATGCAACAGATGTTTTCTTAATTCGCTGTTTGCTTAAGTTGAATGCCGGGCTAGAACATGAACATTAGCTGGTAAAGCAGTACAGTATAAACAGTATAAACAGATAATGAATAGGAGATATGGTTCAAATCTTATTTAAACACATCCTTACACTTGCATCTAAGTGCATTATGTTTAGTAATACTACTAAATTGTGTTTTTAAGGCAAAGTCTTGACATTGTCACAGACAAAGATGTAATTGTTATTGACATGAAAACATAATATAGGTGTACCCTCAACATTTGACTGCATTCCCTAGTCTACGTGAACATTACCATTGGCCTGGCTGCTAATGCACCTACAGTAAAACAGTTTTAAGACGTCTGCCTATAACATCAGTGAGCTAAAACTGTGGATCGATTGTACAGCTTACATAAAGCAATATAAATATGATATATGTGATAAATCTATATGTGATAAAATGGCAAAAATGGCTGTTCAGAAACACCAAACAAAAGAATAGAAAAATACAAACATATATTTGTTGTTCTTCTTCCTTCTTGCAAGTTACATCTTGACTGTATAAAACAAAGAAAGCAATTTCAGGGAGAAGTAGTGTCACTGTCTGATGAGCACTTACACATATGCAACATGTACATGTAACGTGCATGTTTCTACGTGTAATTTAAATAATTTGTAAGGATTTGACAATATAAAAAATAATCCCCAAAACCGATAATCCTGGTACCTGAGGCAGCTCATATAGTAAATCTAATTCAGATTGATTAATGTGTCTGAGAATTATGGAACAGACTTATATACATAATGAAAGCAGCTAATTTCTAGCCTCAATTTTGAGCATCTTCTAGAAACTACTTCAATATACAACCAATTGAGACGAGCAAAAATCAAGATCAAGACATGTAGAGTTAGCTGAGCAAATGTCTTTTTAACATCTGGTTAGAATGCATGTGATCCCCTGTAAATATCCAACCTCTACAGGTGACATAAGGAGGCTAAATGTAGACTAAATGGTATCATACAGCATGTTTTTGTTTCCTAACCTGATTCGTTCATTCAACAAATGTTTCTTGCAGATTAAAAAAAAAAACCAAACCTTTTGATTATCACGTGTGTCTATGTTTGTGTGTGTGCATGGGTTTATATGCCAGAGTCTCCACACCAGAATTTAATATGGATGACAAGTCGAGTCTACAGGGTCTCAATTAGAGTCCGAAGGCTGTTTTCCTCTGTGGCAGATTTTCTCAAATGTGATTTTATTAGTCAGTCAGAGAAAGCAGGTGGATTTTTAGCTTAAAATGCCCACTTACTCAGTTAATTATAGATATCAGTTTGTGTATTGTGTATAATCAAGGGTGCAGCAGTGATGTGGAACTAAATAACAAACCCAACATAGGCAGGGACCTCAAACAGCCTGACATTAAAGATCTGAAATACAGTTTTCACGGTTTTGTTCTATTATTAGCGTTCTGCATGAACTCTTACTCATAACCAGCAGATAAAGTTAGCAGACTTGGTGGTTTCACAGGGTCTCTGTGGTTTTTACAGTGGCTGCAGCAACTCATGACACAATAACTGCATTATTACCAGGACATATGTCACTGTTTAAGTTGCTTTAATGATTTGAGAGGTCACTGGGAGTATAAGTGATTTTAAAATTTACATTTTTGAATGGTTTTTTTCCTTTTTTTTTCTTTTTTATTTTGCAGTTCCATTATCCAGAGAGTGGGAAGCAGAGTAAAAAGGCCATTCACCTGCATCTTAACATGGGCTTAGCACTTCATAAAAAGATAAGGAGTTGGACAAAGCCCTAAAGCCTCATGGTGAAAGCTGCTGACAGTAATTACAGCATGGTGACAAAAGAGGGCTGAAATGTGCTGACATTTGCAGAGAAGTGTAAAGGCTATCTTAGACTAATAACCACTACAGATGTTTACTTGTTGATTCAGTCATTATGTCAGAAGCATGATGCACGTTTTAGTCAGGTGCTTTTGCATATTCCTGTGCTAAACCAATGCACTCATTTTCCCACACAACAGCCTCTAAGGAGAGTGACCCACTAATCACTGAAAAGCACTCCTTCAACACCATCCACATTTCAGGTTTTTCTTGTACAATCAATGCATTGTTGCATGTCTTCCCATCAATAACTTGACAATAAGCTCATGTTATTGCTTCTGCAGAATCTGACAGCATGACATTCCCTTTGAATGATGACACTTTATGGTTTATGTCTCTCCGTACACCCACTATTTTGATGGATGAGACATATGCTGTCGTCTGCAGCGCTGCGGTCACAGCATCTCTACATCTTATTGTCTCATAAGTCATTGAGCTTTTGAGGGGCTCCTGCCACTGCTCTCATGCCCCTCTGCAGTCTGCTGTGTTTGTGCAGGCTTAGCTAAGTACAGGCTAATTAAATTATTAAATGTCTGTGGTTTAATCTATATAAAGACACAGGGTGATAGGTGAACAGCTGCTTCATCGAGTGATGAGAAATTAAAAAAAAGAAAAAGAAAAAAGCTTTCAGTCCTCAATCAGTCGTTCCTCCGTTGCTTGTTTTGTCTGTCTACCTGTCACTTTCTGCCACACACACACATGCATATGCAAACATGGAAACTGTTTTCATGGAAACAGACATGTGCACAAAGCTGTTATGTGTTTGGTCCTCTTTTTGTTATGCTATTTAATTATGTCTTTTTTCCCCCCGTTTTTGTGGAACGGCCCACACACACACTTTGTCTTTTACTCCTTCCTTCATTGTATCACTCATTTTGTTTCAGTGTCACTCACCCAGTGTCTTTCTTTCCTCACGCTCTGTTGACAGTGAAACTATTTCTAGATCCCTGAGCCACACAGCACTGTTTGCTGTTATGCTGAACGCACCAAACCAGAGATGAGTAAATCCTGTTTACAGCAGGTACATGTAGATGCACGTGCAGTGACATACTGTCATGTATACTGTCAAGATGCACAACATATTTGGCCAAGATGCACATAAATATGGCTACTCTACGTGATTGCAGCTTGTGGCTGTTGCGGGAATATATGGCTATGCTTACAAACATGTTGGAAGAGACATTTTGTGTCAAAATACATGAATGCACCTAACATAATCTTAACTTATTTAATAGCTTTTGTGCAATTTGTGAAATATGTCATTTTTATTGACGTATTTGTCAAAGACACTGCCATCTCGCATCAGGAGTTGATGCTTATGGCAATAAGGAGTTGATGACAATTTGAGAAGGACCCAAAAGAATCTGATTTGATCACATTTGTGGTGCTTAAACTTAATCAGAGAAGGAATTTGAAAGAAATGGGACAAAAGTGGAAAAAGGGACACAAACTGTAGTTTTCAGGCCAACAAACCGTATGTCAGTCTTAAAAACCTCTAAAGAGGTGTAATTGGTGCTTTTCTGCTCTATTTGAGAATTCAAAGCACAATTTGCCTCAATCACCCAAATAGTGCTTTCTATCTAACTGGGAGCAGACTAGGAGCAACCAGGGATCAAACTACCAACCTTCCCATTAGTAGATGACCTGAACTGCCCCAATGTATAAAATAACATCCCAGGTGCAGCAAGGCAACAATAGCACTGCTTGTTGTCTCCACACTGTTATAGAGTTTGTTCACTCTTCTTACGTTTCACTATCTACTATGCAGTTTTATTTACCAGGGCTTTTGAGTTTTGGGCATCTGCTTCATCTATATTCGTTAAGGATATCAAAATGATATCAAAAAAATATGTGTTAATGATATTTCTGACAATATAAGAAAACAATATACCAAATGCTTTATTGGTGCTTGTAGCTTGCAGGCAGTTTTTGTAAATGTAAGTAAATGAAGGTCATTTCCAATTCGTTATTGTCACTTCCTAATTGGAAAAGTGAATCTTTAGAAATAAGGTGCCAGCAGTAATAGTAATAGTAGTAATATAGGACTATAGCTTATTACACAGCACGAGTCAAATGTTTCCCTGGATTTTTTTTATTAAAAGTATAAAATAACTGCTTCCCACTAATAATACCTAGATACACAATATTGGCACATAATAAAACTGAAAAATATTTTCTACCCAGGATGTCTTGACCCATCATGATGTAACTTGAGGCAAGATTTTTAACCAGCTTTTCCATGTAAGTGCATCAGTAATTTCCATCCACCGTTTGCTCTTCCTGTCATATGGAATGCAGTTAGAGAGTAAGTGCAGCTAGTGATGCTTGGTTGAGTCATTTGTTTAGATTTTAGTCGTGCATCACCAGCTGCAAATATCTCCTCCTTGCATGCCTTTGTACCCTGATTGTACTCAGTGGTGTATTTTTATCTCAAGTGGTGAAACGAGTTTGTTGTTTCCGTGTTTATCTGGAATAATTTTCTTGCATAATTTGTAAAACACTGTGTGTTGTTGGAGGTTGAAGTTGAAGTTGGTGGTGCTGCTGATATGACATTTTTATATCTTAAATCTACACTGGCATTTATACTGACTAACTGTGGCACAGTGGTACAAGTTTCATTTAATGTTACACAAAGAATCAGAAGCACAATGTACACACATTTGAAAGCTGCAAACTTTTTCTGGAGCAGGAGTAGTAGCTAGCAAAATAGTCTGAAGAAAGCTTGTTAAAGGTGAAGTTGTGCACCGTTTACACTGTTAATTATGTATTTTAATGTAATTTTTCTTTGCTAACAACAACACAAACACGTTTAATACTATGTCAAACATAAGTGTGTAACCAAAGTAAATAAATAAATAAGCTTTGAGGCTTTAAATAGCATAGAAAGAAGAGAGAAATGTAGTCCCTAATACATTAAACAACAGGTTGTAGTGTCACACAAACCCACAGAAGTGCTGCAGACTCAATCTTCAGTGTGAGGCATCAGGTTATGGGGTACCCAGCGCTGCATGTTATATCTTTGGTGCTACAAAATTGCCATTAAGTGTCATCAAAGTGCATTGCCTCTCAAGTGCAGCAGATTAATATGGAAATTATATGGTAATTATATTATAATTATTACCAGTTCATTTTCTTCATATATTTAGAAGAAATTCATTACATGGCACTGAAAGCGATACTCGGTGCCCTAAGGTGCATTTTGTACACATAATGCATTCCCTGCTATGAAATATGCATTTTGTATTCGGGGAATTTTTGTACTCGAAATGTACTGTGAGACAGTTGGTGCTCCATTTTAAAGCAATGTGACTCAACCGGAGGAGGGCGTTGGGAAAATGGACTCTTTATACATGAGGCTGAGGAGAGGAGTCACAGATTTATTTGTTTATCCTCTTCTTTTAAGTTTAATGTTTATCTTTGTCATATATTCACACAAGGATTCTTTGTAAGTTCCTTTCGTGGGTTTTCCCCTGACAAGTTCCTATATGGCTCAATTTGTTTTTTGACGTATCTTCGACCCTGTTCTTTATTGAATTACTTCAAATTAGATTTGTGTCTTTCCCAAGTCGGAGGCTTCTTTACACCGTAAGTGAAAACAAATAACTCCTCATGCTTTACTGTGATCCCACATTCTCCCTTCAGTCTTTTATACCGTCTCAGTACCTCATGATCCATTTTACTCCCTCAAGTCATCTTTCCCCATAAACCGCTCTGTTTCCTGCATTTTTGTGCATAATTAATTCAGTCTCATTGGTGTTCCTGATGAGACTGAGTGCTCCTTTAGTTGCAGCTAATATCATGTGGGGTCATATTAAAGTAATAATAGTATCCTGTACCCTTTAACTTGCTCTTACCCAAAATACATGACCCAGTTTATAAAGTAAACCTTATAAATGAAGCGAGAAGTGTGAAAAATAACATAATTTTCAACACTGTTGACCTGTGCCACTCCTACTACGGTATAGTATTCATACTACAGTATGTTTCTCTTATTTTAACTCTGAAACATATGTTTTTTTTAACTGTCTTTCACATTTTGGATTTTTCTGATTATTATGCTGCACTAAGCTACTGACTTATAGTGATATCGGATTTGTTTTAGCACTGATTAACATATCTTAGTAGAAAAACACATTAAAAATGAATTTTGGTTGGAGAAGGACTGCAAGAGATTAATTTGGTGGCCTACAGGCTACCTTTTTATTTTTACTATTCATATAGACTTACTGGTTATTTACATCTTGGTAGCACAAGGCTTCAAAACGTCATTAATTCTTCATGGCACAGATTCAGATAGGCTCTGGAAATATTCCTCAGAGATTTTGGTCTATATTGACATGATAGCATCTCCTAGTCACTGCAGATTTATTGGCTACACATCCTGTTCCAACACATCCCAAAGGTGCTCGACTGGATTGAGATCTGGTGACTGTCAAGGCCATTTGAGTATAGTGAACCTTCTCTCGTGTTCAAGAAACCAACTTTAGTTTATTTGAGCTTTGTCACATACTGCTGAACCCGGCCGGGTACACTGTGGTCATAAAAGGATGGACGTGAGCAACAACAATACTCAAGTAGGCTTTGGTATTTAAACAATGCTCACTTGGCACTAAGGGGCCTAAATGGTGCCAAGAAATAATCCTCCACACCATTACATCATCACCACCACCTTGAACTGTTGATACAAGGCAGGAAGGAGCCATGCTTTCATGTGTTGTACACCATATTGTGATCCTACCACCACAGACTCATGCTCGATTTCCTGTTCTTACTGTAGCTGACAGGAGTGGCACCCGGTGTGGTCTTCTGCTGCTGCATTCATTCAGAGATCATCTCCTGAATAGCTCATACCTGTGATGAGGGGTTATTTAAGTTACTCTAGTCTGGTCATTCTCCACTGACCTCATGCATTACCAAAGCATTTTTACCCAGAGAACTGCAGCTCCCTGGATAGTTTCTTTTTCTGAAACCACTGAAATGGTTATGTGGGAAAATCCCAGCTGATCAACACTTTCTGAAAACTTCACACCAGCCCATCTGACAACAACAGCCACGCCACTTTCAAAGTCACTTAAATCATTTAACAGTTAAGTAGTGACCAAGAATAAAAGCATTGAGCTTGGAATAAGCATAGTGCGTCATCTTTATTTTCGTTGGAAGTTTGAAATGAGCAAACCGCATTAGTGTGATTGTGATTAGCAGATCCTGGGTCATCCAGTTGATCTAATGTGTTTTAAGCAATGTCTGAAGAACAGGCCCTAGCCTACTTACCCAGGCTTGTTATGTCTGTACTGCAGCACTCGGTGTTAAAATGTATCCGTAAAACATTTAAAAAAAGCACTCACTTTGTTTTGGGTTGTGATGCTGTATATGATATTTTTGCTCCACTTGCCAGTGAAGTGATAATGGAATAACTGTCACAAAATGTACTGCGTTATGGAAAAAGTTATATTGTTTGTGCAGATTGTTTTCTATCACAGGCTTTCTCTTTAATAGCATAAACATGTTGGCGAATAATTTTATTTCCCTTTTCCTCGTGCATTTGTAAACTCTGCACCATAAAGTCGTCATATCAGTCATACAAACCTGTTGCACTGAAATGTTGGACTAGAATGAGTAACTACTATAGGTTAAGCTGCCAAACATTCATTTGTCTTCAAGCTCACATCTCCTTCAAATAAGTGTCTAAAATCGGATAAATAACACTCAGTAATCCCTAAAATGCTCCTCTCCAAATGAACTTTGAGTATGAATATGTAATATCTGGCTGTGTTTATCTCAACAGTTTTGCGTTATGTGTAACAGGCAATTTTGGCTTGGAGGTGCATTTCTAGACACATTGTGCAACAGAAGCCTCTCTGTCAGTGCGGATTACTGCATTTTATGGTAAAAGTTCCCCCCCCTGGGATGTCATTACTTTAAACCCTCCTGCAATACATCAATTTCTAATTAACATTTGCATACTAGATTGTAAGGGTGCCTGAGAGGTGGAGGAGGGGGGCCTCGTACACATACATTTATGCTAATTAATTGAAATAAAATGAGCCTGGAGCGTAAGATGGGGCGGAGCAATGGAATGCTTCAACACCCAACGGGAGGAGAAGGCTTGATGCTCGAGTGCCGTCAGAGACGCCTGGTGCATCCAATAACGCCAACTCTCTGATGACTTGTAATAGTTAGTGGATGGTGCTGAAAGTCTCTGTGGTGGAGGATACTTGTTTGTGTGTTGTAGTGTCCAAGACTGCAGACATGGGCCATATCTGGGGCGTTTTTTGCAGTCACAGCTGAGTTTCTAAAGAGTGGATGTCACCCTGGCACCATGCACCTTCTTGCACTTGCTAAGCAGAGAACCCAGAAGGTGTTTTTGTGATGCAGTAGGCATATTTCTCATTTGATTCTCCCAATTTTAAAAGTTGTCGAGTCAACAAAAATGACACAAATTACCTATTACCTTTTTTTTTTTTTTTTTGCTTGAAGGCATCAGTTTTACACCCTTTCCTTGATTGCAACATGTTGTAAGACAACGTTCCCCAAACCCCAGGCCACGGACCGGAGTCTTTTGGTACCGGGCCGTGAGAGTTGAGGTGTTAAGTGTATGGTTTTCAGGGTTTTTATCGGTTTTTATTGTTATTTTTTATTGTTAACTCAGTTTCCCTGGGTCTTTTCCCATGTGTTATGAATAAATCTTCTGTTTTTTGGTACCTGTACTGGTTTTATTTTGTTGTATTTATCTGCAACACCTTATAGGCCGCCCCGTGAAAATATTGTCATAAACCGGTCCGTGGTGCAAACAAGGTTAAGGGCTGCTGTTCTAGGAAGTACAAATGATGAGGCCACCTACAGTATTAAAAAGTTTGCAAGGTAAGATTTCAACAGTTAACTTTAAAGCTTGACTTTCTGGTAGATAACTTTATTACCTGCTGCTGCCCCAGAGAGGTACCAGCTCAAATAGAGATTCACCTCTTGTTATTAGTCAAAGATCAAACACCAGTTTTCAGCAGAGGCATCAACAGTGTACAAGATAAAGATCTCAAAGTGTGAATGCAGAGTTCAGCGCAGTTCAAGATATGCTCATCACCCATGCTGCTCGCTAGTTCCAGTGTGCACTGCAGACAGGGCAGAACAGGTCTTCCAGGTAGCGGTCAAGAAAGAGAACTTGAGAAGTACACGGGAGATGACTGAGCCAAATTTTAAAAAGTTGTCTGTGTAAGCCTGAAAACTTTGCTTATAATTTTATACAGTGACTTTTACACAAAAATATATAAAAGCTGTTTTATTGATTTGTCTGCAAGGTTTATGGTCAAATATCTAAAAACTCTAGTCTTATAGCTGCGGAACACATTATCGTTACATTACTTATAATGGAAGAAGTGTTTGCAAGAAGTATTATGTGAGATATGTGTGATACGCAGAGAGTTGAACAAACTGTTGCCCACTTGGGCCAATTAACATAAATTAGAAAATGCCCGAGCTGAGAATGTCTGCATCATTCCACAAATTTCCATTAAAATCCAATCAACAACATCCAACTGATAAACAGACTGAGGCCGATCCATAATCCCTCCCCTCAGTTTCATCTCGGGAACAATTGTCCAGCAGCACGGCAGATAATTTGACTGATAAGATCTTAAATTAAACTATATAGAATTTGTATCTTACTACTTTTAATTTGCAGTAGAGATTAGGCGAAGGCCATGCATGTTTGTGCGAGACGGTGCTCGGGGGAGACGAGTGGGGGGGGGGGGTCATGACTTTGCTCCAAGTCAAAGGTCTGTTGAAATGAAGCGCAACATCCCTTTAAATGTTGTTCTTGCCTCATCTGAGATTAAAGTGGAATTAGGAGCTAACACATGATAAATTTCTACTTTGTATGCAGATGCGCTAATGCGAGAACTGCCTCAGTCAAGAATGGCACTCAAGGCAAATAAATGGTTGGCTTCTGAAGCAAGGAGCTACAAAAACAACCCAAGCTCTCCCCCCTCGGTAATCACAGCGGTGTAGCTGTATACATTAGGGGTGTGAACTACGAAGCTATTTTTATAGCAGTGTAAATGGTAAGCCCTCAAACACGGGAAAGGTGCAATCAAAGAATAGTAATGGGCAAGTGACAGCAAGTCCTGCAGACTCAAGTTCAGAGCAAAAGGATTTTTTTTATAAGAACAGCAACTCAAGACTGTGTTACAGTGGTTTTCTTTCTGCAGGCAACCTTTGTTCATTTCTTGGAAAGTGGCTTTTTATATACACGGAACTGAATTACCATCAGAAGTTAGTAAATGCTTTCTTGTGTCCTGTTTTCGGTTCTTAATGTTCTGTGAGGTTAAGGGCTCCAACAAATTGGCAGATCTACACAAAACAATCTGTTTGTGTTCTTTAACCTTGCAGCAGGTTTCAAACTTAGCAATGCTTCATGAGATGTTGGTTCACAGCTTATTTTTTCTTAATTAGTTGGTGGAGACTGAAAATTTTACTCCAGATATTTTTGCTGTAAATTTATCTGGAGACTTGATGTCGTAAAGTTTCTTTTAAATATGCAATTAAGCCAAAATCTGGGGGAAATTTCTTAGATTTTGCTGTGCGAATGCCTCTAAAGTCACTGACATCAATCACATTGTGGGTCAAGATATTAATATCACTACTGGGTCATAACTGTCAGTTTTATATTATAGCTATGTTTAAGGTCACTTTAAATAAGCGCAATAAATTCAAAGGAATAGTTTGGGTGACTGATATATATCCGTGTCCTCTTGTTTCACAGTACAGACGCGTGCGGTTCAAGGACAACAGGACCTTTTCATGTTTCCAGAAATAGTTCACCTCTTTGTTGTAAGATGAATCTGCTCTCTCTTTTGGATGAAATTACATGTTGTGTGTCAAGTTGAGACAGAGTAATACGCTCTGATTATCAAGCAATGCACCGAATCTTCGAGTATCTCCAAGGAATGCTAATCACTCGTCTATTGGATTTTTCTGTGACGCCTGCCATTAATCCTCACCACAGTCTCATGTGATGAAACTGCGGCACTCTTTTGAACGTAATTAACTCCCATGATCGCTTTTGAACCTCACTGCATTGAGTGCTCTGATCGAGAGAAATTACACCAGGCTATTGCGAGTATTTAATGGACCCACGAGTGTCAATTAATCTAGAGAAGCTTTTCATTGCACTTTCTTTTCATGTCCACTAGCCCAGGTTTTTTTTTTATTAAAAAGCTCTTCTACCGAGCCTCTGGTTTTGGAAATGAACAGCTTTCTAAGGCATTACAATAACCGGGTGGAGGGTGGTAAACCTCCATCGCTCGCGCTGGCATTTTTCACTTCTGACTGTATTTGTTCCTGCTAAAGAGTTTGGTTTAACCGTTTACATCCAGCGGTGCATTTCATTTAAACAGTCTTACAACAGTATTTGTTTTTGTGCAGTTTCTACCATAGCATTTTTAGTTGGATACCTCCCTGCTTGTTCAGTCCAGAAGGTAAAAACAAAACTTTGCAAATGAAAGCCTCCATTTTTTTTAAACATCCGCCCAGCGTTGGCCACAAACAGCAGCTGTTTTAACCCCTCAAACAAATCTTTGGTAGTTCTTGGTGAAGTCATGCAGGGCAACACAGATATGGAGGACATTTGTTTTCCTTTTGTGTTGCTTTAAAAATACTTACAATAAGTTTTATGTAGTTTTCAGCCTCAACGTTGTTGTTATAAACAGCAAATAGCTGTGGGTTGGCCTGAACCCCATTGTAATTGTGATAACTGAGTGATCTTAGTTAACTGGCCCTATGTATACCATACAGTACATAATGTACAACATGACTGCCTTCATGGTCTTTTGCCAATGTGGTTAACGTTTGCTAAGTGCAGACTTCTAACCCTCATACATTCAGGTTATGTTAGGTAAAAACGATATTTCTCACAGTTAGAGGAAACCTAAAGTATGCTAGCTGTTTGCAGGAAGAGGTACTTTGCACGCCCATCTATTCAACACAGCTTCCTCCCTCTAAGCTGTTTGCTGGATTACAATAATGCCACATGACTTCCTGCTTTGCAGAATGTAAACATGGGATGTTGTAAGCTGTTAAAAGAGCTAAAGTTATTTTTGGCGTGACAGTCTTTTATTTGAACTCATTGGCTGTGCTAACTTGAGTATGATAGCCAGCCGTGGCGAGCTCACAGTCGAGATTATTTTATGTCTGCAACTCTCCTGTCGAGGTGGTGATGAGCACTGATATTACAGCATCTGGCTGAACAATTATTCCCACAGCACTCAGGGGAGCTTTGAGATTATGCTGCATTCCCCCAGCGAGCAGTGCAGCAAACAGCTCTCTAATTCAGTGTCTCCAGAGGGAAGCGGGAACGCTGCAAACAAAACAGCAACAGATTGTGCTAAATGACAGGTTTTGTGGTGTTAAGTTTTTCAAACCATATGTAGTCTTGTTTACACTAGCCCCAGTGATCTAGTCGTTTTGAGAAAGCAGTTCTCGTGTTTTTCTCAGATTTATTATTTTTATTCTAATTGTCAATATTTTAATAATTACATTAATGTGCCAAATGCTTTAGAAGAAGTTCCTTTAGTCCAACTTTTCTTTGTTATTGGATTATAAAACCATTTCTCAAAGTTCAAAGGGATAGCATTGAGATATTTTAAATTATAGCAAAGATTTGCACACATGGTTGACCAGAAAATGCCACTCCTTTTTGTCTTCCTTGTATATTCTTTGAAATGTTTTCACATTGACTGGATTTGTTTGTTTAGTTGTGTGTTCTTAGCCTTTGTATATATGCTCTTACACCTGGGATATTACACAGGATAACCACACTGCTGCTGTTCTAAGTAATTCAGCAGGGTCAAAATGTTAATTGAAGTCTTGCTTCTTAAAGCAACTGTCAATTTAGGAGAAGTGAAGTGTTACAGCTTTGCTTTTTCAGCCAAGTACCTGCAGCCCGTTATCACTGCACTGAGGCTACCAATAGTATAGCTTCACTGTTATGAGCTGCACAGGCTGACTGCAAAGTACAATTTATTAAAGCTTTGTTGAAAACAGATGTGTTCTGAAAACTCAAGTTAGTAGAAAGTCTGCCAACCATATTATATCAGGCAGATTAAATAACTACGTTTTTTGATAACTGATTAAATCTTTTGAAGGACTATCAATTACAGGAAAGTGTTGTTGATCAATGTTCTCTCTGAGATGGTGAATTATTGATCTATTTTATTGTGGCCACTTTGCTGATTTTAGGAAATGAATTAATTTAAAGCAAGCGTGAAACTTAAATACACGGAAAAAGATTTTATATTGTCACTTTGGGACAGGAGGCTGTGGAAAACAATTTAGGAATTGAATTTTCTTTTCTTTTATTACGGTACCTAAAGGTTATCTTTGGATAATTTTGATTTGTAGGCATTTTCAGTAGGAGCTCTTGATTCCAACAGATGGGTTTGGGTTTTTTTGTAATGTGGTGAGGGGTTGTCAGAGGAACAGGACTGGCACCAGCTTAACAGATAATTGTTAAATATTCACTAAATCAGTCTTCCAGAGTTTGCCCAGCTTCTAATCAAAAAGCGTGGTGGGCATCTTGAGTAATTGATGCATAGCTAATGACTTGGTGATTAATAGCTTGGCACAGGCTTGCATAAATGCGGCTGATCCAAAGATGAGAAAAGGAGGGGGGGGGACCTGAAGACAAAGACCCTGCAATGTTCTGTGACGCATCGGAGGCCGTGGAACATTGTCGAGGCATCGCTTTTATAAAAGCCATCTAATTAGCGGAATAAAGCTCAGTGCTGGTTGTGTTAATAAGTGATGGGTGTTAATTAGGTTTGTCCAGGCATATGGAGATTTGCTCCCTGGATTAGCATGCCTGTGAATGACAACAAAGAGGGAAGACACAGTTGGTTAAGTCTGCTGACTCTCATTGACTATAGGGCTTCTGTGATGGCTGAGCATCCAATCTCCGGTTTGTGTTTTGATTAATAATATTCAGTTAAAGGTCTTTTGGGTTTTGTAAAGGTCATAGTTTCGTTCCGTTTGACAGCGAGGTGACTGTTTCTGATCGGTTTCACCCTCCACTCCACAAGTGCCAGCCAGGAGATGAAAAGACACTAATTACTGACCTCTGTTCACACTAATACCTTTCTCATTTAAATAAGGGTCAGCGGATTCCTCATCTGCATGCAAGCTACACCAAGCAGTTATTAAATACCAAGAGACTTTCTTTCCCAGGTCATGAGAGCTGATAAATGAAATCTGCAGCTGCATCTAAGGATCCTCCGGATGTGAGAAACAGCAGTGCATGATGCCATTATCCCATACTGTGCGCCTAACTAAGACAGATGGTCCTGGGGGACCAGCAAAGCATCGCCATCAACCTCCCTCCTCTCAGCGAAGAGGTGATTGGTGGAACCAGCCTTGTACTGGGCTAATATTAGCCACAGATAAGGACACCTACAGAGTGGGGACATTTGGCATCAGCTAGGGATGTAGGGAAACCTTCAGTAGTTATACGTAGCCTGGAAAAATGACAAAAGGGATGGCTGCACGCTACATGATCTTTCACTTATTTCGAGGTCTTGAAAAATATCTCTGTACAAATTGATTCCCCTTCACAGCGTTTTTAAAACACTGGCATCTTTAATTTGAAGTGATTTTTTTTATAATTGTACAAGGGTGAAAGGTATATCTGTTACTGTAAGTCGATTCATTTAAAAGTGTTACTGTTCATGTCTGATGTATATCAAACACAAGAAGATTCAAAACGTGCACCGACTTTTGAATTTGGCTGGTCTCCCTTTCAAGATCGTCTCCTTTTTCATCCCTGGACCCTTATTTTTTTATTTAACCTTTATTTAACCAGGAAGATCCCATTGAGATTAAAAACCTCTTTTTCAAGGGAGACCTGACCAAGATAGGCAGCAGCAAGTGTCTCACAGTTACAGAAATTACTCAAATAAACACAGGCAGCAACAACAAACATGCAAAAATAAATGGAAAAAAAATACAATAAAATAAAAAATTCAATAAAATTCAGTAAAATTAAAAAAAAAAAAAAGAGTTAAATTGACAATCTGACACTTAATGAAATGAATTCAGTAATTTTTCAGTCGTTCTGCAGATTGTTCCAAGCCAAGGATACTAAATTGACTAAAGCTCTTTTCAGTTTGAAAATGGAACAGAAAGCAACAGGTAACCATGCGGACAAAGAGAATACCGACCAGCGTGCTCCATTGCAAGCAGGGAACATATATAAGAAGGTAGCAACCCAAGTATTGCCTTATATATAAAACTGTATAAATGAGAGATCGTCCGACTTTCCAAAGTAGGCCATCCTACCTGAGAGTATAATTCACAGTGGTGAGTCTGAGATTTAAGGTTAGTGATGAACCTCAGAGAAGCACAATACACAGTATCAACCAACCTTTTCTGGGCCTCTCTGGAAACCCTGTTCACTTTCATGCAGATATCTGAAATGTAACCATCAACCTCAAAAGAGCAAACAGCAGCTTCTGTATCAAATTGATCAGCCTTTAATGACGACTGATGTAACTGCTGATGAAAGCAGTGACTTAGCCTGGACGTGGCACATTAGGTTACAGCTAAAATAAGGTTGACATTCACAGGGTTATGAAGCATAAACGTATCTCCAGGAATAAGGCTCATCTCAGACTTCTACAACTCTGTCCTGGGGCATTTTTGGAAAGGCCAAATGTCCACTTCTCCTTCACACTGGCCTCAACTTCCATCTATCCTAATCTCAGTCCTTAAATTTCTTGTGCCTCATTTTCAGATACTAAATACTGCCAGAGACATGGTTGTCATCTGTAGCTTTTCCTGCAATGTTCAGTGTTTGTTTTTCTTATTTCAAAGAAGAACCATATGATAAATAAGAACTGTGACTTCCTAGCCACTTTTGTCAGTCACTCAAGAGATTTTGGCTCAGTTGCAAGTATCTCTTGTGCTTTTGCTTATACTTATACACCCTGAGCGGCTCATTACAGGCAATAAATGCATATGAGGAATCAAAATAGATGAAATCCTGGTTTGGTGTCAAGTGACTCATTCGGCCATAGAAGGGAAAAGACTATCAGACATTTTTTTTAACCATAAGCTTTAGTCTTTTAGTGTCAGCCAACATAAATTTTAAGCAGTTGTTACTCATTAGGAGTTGTTGGTACAAAGTGACTTTACATGCAGCTCTCAGTCCTGAGGTTAGCTTCAAGAGAAGTACAAATTTCCCATCATTGTCACATTATTGCAGACAGTTATTTGGACAGTCGCACATTTTTGCTCTTTACTCAATGTTGACATTAACCATCTCAAATTAAAGTGAGGCCTGGCACTTTAATGTAGCATGTTTTATTTTATTTCAAAATGAATGTGCTGAAGCACAAACCGTGAAGAACACAAATTGCGTTGGGCTGACAATTAGGGTGAAGAACAGCATACGTCAGATGTGTCCTTTCATGTTGTACTATCCTTAAGACACGTCACTCACAATGCACTTTTTATTACAAAATCACCTGGCTGTAGTTCCTAAGGTTGTGAGTAAGGCCTCATGGATTAGACTGCAGTCTGCAAATAAATGATGAGGCTGGAATTGAGCAACATGGTGCGGCAGGCAGCTGCTGTGAAAGGCCACTGCACTCTGTAGTTTAGTTGATCTGTAACTAACTTGCACATGGATGCCAAGGTTTCCTGCCAGGACATTAGATTGTAATCGGCTGATCAATGTTTAATGTTGTCTGTTTAATGTTATAGCTCATGGGTGTACTTGATATTTGTTTTCTCTCACAGCCTGTTTAGTAGCTGTCAGTTTTAGTTCTTTCCTCGAGTGTGTGATTCACATGAGAGTGCCTCCCATCTTATATGTTATCAGTACCCCTGAGGGTTTACGTGTGTGCTGGGAATGAGGCAACCTTTCTTGTCGGTATGATTTAGAAGGTGTCTAAGTGAGAAATGGGTATGGATTATGACTTGGCTTTCCAAATAAACTGCTATTAAATTTGTTTTGTGGTTTTGGCAAGATTGTGTGTAGTTTGGGCAGAACAACAGAGCGATTGGATCCTGAAAACCTAATATTAATAATAATCATCATCATCACAGTGGTGGAAATTATAGAAATGTTACTGGAATAACAGATACGCTCCTGATTTGTTGTTTTAATATTATTCGTCTGTAACTCTGAGTACATGGCTGAGGAGAACTAAAGAATATATATAATGATATTATATTAAAGTCTGTAAAATGACAGAAGTGACAAAAGGCAAAAAGGCAGCACAGTAAATAAAAACTTTTTTACAAAAAAAACCAAATTTCGAACCTGCCAATTCTGTGATTACGTACATAAAGTCAACAAGTAATGTAATAATATCTGAGTTTAAAAGTTTTGTCGTCTCAAAATCGGACATTTCTTTAAAACAATCGCTATTAAGATGCTGTTAAGTATAACAAAACTGGTTTGTGTGTACTTGCGTCGTGCTGTTCACATCATGGCTACACATCTTTAGAGGCAGCTAAGTAGTCTTATGGTGTCATCTTAGTCGCAGATGTACGTAAACACACGCACACACACTCCGTCTGCTCACCGGCTGCTGTCATCTGCTGGCACGAACACACACCAGCTCGTGTCCTGCGGGGGTGCTGGAGGGTCGTGGGTGGTAGGGCAGGTTTTCTGGCAGGCCTTCGGCTCTTCACCCCACACACTGGCCTGTCTGTCTGAGCCTCTTTTCTTGTCAGCTCAAGGACTCCTCTATCAAGTGTCTGTCACTATCGCTGTATGTCTCTGCAGATAGCTAACAGATGTCTAAGTCAGAGTTGAGTGAGTGACATGGCATCACGTTGAGGGTGGTGGGATTATGCAGCATGTAAAAGGATTACAAGTGAAATGCTAGCGGATGTCTGCTGATGTTGATGCGGCAGAAGACACAGTAGCCTTCTCAGATTATCAGTAATGTCAAGAGCATTTCACTGCTTTTGAGTCAAATCTACATTGACAGCCTTTTAGGGATGAATATGCCTTTGTAAATGCAAAGCTAATACCTTTTGAAGGGATTCCTGAATCTCTCCTACACCCATTGCTATTTAGCTCTACATATAGGCAGAAAGACCTCTTCACAGTGCATCTCTTTCTTTTGTTCAGGTATTTGTTGTAGTCACAAACCTGTCACTTCCAGCATATCACATATTGTTGATCTTCAATTAAAATCAGTCCCAGAAATTCCGCCATGAAAAAATGCCACTTCTCCCACCTCTCTTCCTAAGGAGCCAATCAAAAGCCAAACTGGGGGGAAAAAGTGCTGCATTGAAATTTGAGTCATGGCTAAATCCACATTCATTCAGTCAGAGGATTTACAGTAACTGGTTAAATAACTACTGCCAAATGCCAAGACGTACTTCCTCCCTTCCTTCCACAATCCTGGACGCATGCAACACATCTAACAGTCATATCATAGCCTGAGATCCATGGATGTTATCAGCTAAATTTAACTGAATGATATCAAATATCTTCCTTTTTTAAACTCTTTTTGGTTTAAAAAAGAGAAGAGACGAACGTTTTTTCCTATAATGAGTCTTGTAAGAGTTGTCCTTGATATTTAACCTGATATCCACTTACGAGGACATTATACTGCAACTGTTCTATCGAAATTTAAAGCGAATGTCTTCATGTGTGGATCAAATTTTTCTCTTTATTTTTACATTCATCAGGTCCCAATCAGCCCAAATAGCAAAGAGAAATTTAAAATGCATGCCATGAAAGAGTTCAGGTCTTAGGAGGTTAAGGCAAAGTAAACACATGTTACTCTGGTACTGTTGCAATTTACATGATAAAGAGGAACGCTTTAGCAATTATAATCTGATCTATTTTACTTACTGATTATAAAGCACCAGTAAACTTGGGGTCTTAGGTATATTCTTAGAAAATAGAGGAGTAGAGACAAATATGAAAAAAAGACATGATGTAGAGCAGTTTTCATTAAACCCAACGAGCTCATACAGTGGATTATTAATAATTTTACTACTCACAGTTGCTCTATCTCTTTGGGAATTTTCTAATAGTTTTAAAAAAGGGAATATTTGAGCCTGAAACCAGTTTCCATCAAATTAAATCTATAATCACAGTTTAAGTGTTGAGTTCCAAGTTTTCTCTCAAAGAGGGGAAGCAATACGAAGATATTCTAATTAAATTGTTACACATTAGCGGAGATTACAAGAAAAACAGATGAAAATCAGGATACACTTCCCCAAATTCCAGAAACGCTTAGCATCAAGTACAGTAACAGTTGTTTTCTGTTCTTTGATGCTGTTATCTGTTGTTTTACTGGAGGGACACTGAGCATAAATATGTGGATCAAGTATGAAGGCACAACAACATAGTTACCCCTAGTGTTCATTTGCTAAGAAACTGCCCATTTTTAATAAAAACGTTTTTATTTTTTTTTAAATACTGTGCAGTATAAATCACATTCGTTCATGTTTCTTTAACTCTGTGCTTATAGTGCATGATTTCCAGGTTTTCTGTATTATCAGTCATTACACTCTACAAAACTGCAGATAATGGCTAAAATGTAAAAACTAAATGTCGAGCCGTTGTTATCTCTTCTGCAGAAGCTTTTCTTTGCCTGATTTTGACATTAATGCTTTATAACTATTGTGCTGATAATCTTTATGAAACCTATAATTATGTTTTGAATGGATCTTTACTCCGCTGGGGAAATCACTTAAATCTCAAAGGCTTTTTGTTTAATTTATGAGCGATGGGACTTTAATTCCACTGGCTAATGAAAACTAATGAAAACTTACATTCAGATTTCAGTCATAGATCAGCATATCAATAGCGCTGATGCAAGGCATTTTAATTCATTTACCAGCCTGGGATCCTTTATTAAATATTACTCTCTGGCTTTTAACTTTGCATACTTTCTGCATCACTGTTTACATTTCAGGCATCCAATCCAAGCTTATACTGATAAATCTTGCCATAAATGTGAAGAGATCTTTTAGTATCTTTGATGGGCATGTTTGTGGTTGCAAGGTTTGAACTTCCAGGTCACAGCGTTACCCTCTAACCACAAGCCCAACCTTTAAAGGAGTGCATTTCAAAAGAACCAATAATCTTCAACAACAAGTGTAATTTATGGGTCAGTGTAGCCAAGTCACGGTAGATTAATTCGCAGACTTGATGCAGGGCATTGCCAGTGACTGAGCTGAATGAAATGTTGAATGGACTCCCCTCGCTTGGCGGTGGGGGAAGTGAATTCTAATTCAGCCATAGTGCTGCACAGCCTACTAATACACCATTCAGAGTGCAGGATGGAGGCCACGTACGGTGAGCAGTGAATAAAGACTAGAATCAAGGCCAAACCAGACTCTAAGGTTCCGACCTTGAGGTTGCAAAGTCTCCACATGTACTGACTGAGAATAATGATAACTTGCCTGTACACTGTATATGTGTAGGTCTCATTGTTGCAAGGTCTTCAATAGTGCTGCTCTTACTTGTTTAACTAAACTGTTAACTGTCCTTGTGTGAACAAGTCTCATGCTGAATCATAACAAACCTATTCTGAGACTCCAATTCTTTTTAGCCTTTAGATGGTTGGAAATACACGTGAGCTATTCACATAGACTGTAAGAAATGTTTAACTTTAAGTGGGATGAAGATAAAAGAATGAAATAATATTGAGTGGACTCGAACCAGGGACATCACAGTTATGATCCCTAAAACAAAGATGGCCAGAAGAACTCATATGCTTTGCATTGCAGCTCCACAACCATTGGTATGTGAGTAATGAGCAGCCCATTGCAAAGCATTGTGAAGAACCACTAAAGTTAAAAGGTACTATAAGTGCAGGACTGCTTACCATTTATTATTGTTGGTGTTGTATATGGATTATTATAGAAGTTGAATGGAATCAACTGGTGAAGACCTTCTCCAGTTCACATCCCCATAAACAGAAATTTGGATTAAAAATTAATTTTTTGTAAGGATGTTTTAATTAATAATCCACATCCATTTTTTCATATTATATAATTATGAGTAATTATTCATTATTATTATTATTATTATTATTATTATTATTATTATTATTATTACTATTATTATTAACAATAATAATAAAAAAAAAAAAAGTTTTATGGTCGAGGATGTTTGTAGATCCCATTGTGATCTGTAGTGAGAGTAGCGAGCAGGTGGACAACAACCCGGATAGGTGTAGGCATGCTTTGAAGAGAGGTGAAATGAAAGTCATTAGACACAAGACGGGTATAACAATACAGCTACAAGGAGTAGAGGTAGTGAAGGTGGATAAGATTAAATATCTGGGGTCGACCATCCAAAGGACAGTACATCCTCTTCCTAATCTCTCTTGTGCACTGACCACTGCTCTGGGTGGTGACCCCAGGTATTTAATCTTATCCACCTTCATAACATGCATGCATTCTGTCTTACTTCTTCTAACTTTCTTTCCTGATTGATTTGTGACAGAAAGATAGCAGCAAGAGTGAAATTGATTCACAAGATGGTAGTGATCTGCTTTGAAACGTGGTTTCGAGATGGTGACACTGACAAAAGAGAGGCAGAGCTGAAGGTGGAAGAACTGAGATTTTGTGACCAGGATGGACAGGATTAGAAATGAGTACATCATACAGACAGCTCAGGTCCAGCACTTTGGAGATAAAGTTGGCGAGGCAAGGTTGAGATGGTTTGGATATGTACAGAGAAACGATAGTGAATACGGTGGACCAAGGAGAAGAAAAAGAGGAAGACCTTAGAAGATGTGATGGACGAGATGCAGAGGGTTGGTGTGACAGAGGAGGATCCTAGGCATGGTGTGAAATGATCCGCTGTGTCAGCCCCCAAAGGCAGCAGCCAAAAGAAGAAGAGAAAGAAGCAGTTACAGTTATGTAAGGGAAACGACTATCTCTATGGAGTTTAAACACTTGGAGTAATAAAATAATTACTTAATTACTTAATAAAATAATTAATTAATTTTAATTAATCTAGTTAAAATGACGTTAACGCCATAACGCTGTTAGCTCATCATTAGCTTGTTAGCTTTTGGTTAGCTATTAGCTCGTTAGCTAGCGTTAATGAGCTAACTGCGCTAACGCGTTGACGCCGTGCAGCCCCACGCACGGGTCGATCCGCATTAACTCGCTAACGGAGATTTGCCCCGTTAATGCGGTTATGGCGCTAACGTCATTTTAACAAGATTAACGCTGACAGCACTAAAAATAATACACATTTTCCTTGTAAAATCTATTTTCTTTCCACATTCTGACTTAAAAGCATGTGAACACCCTGAAGTCAAAGAGAATGGCTTCCCCACTTGGGAAACGGCAATGCAGGAGTTTTATCCCAGTTCCTTCAGTAAATGAACTTAGATATTATTGAGTTCACTTATAATAATTAACTTACCCATCTCATAAACAAAAAATGCTAATATGTTGCTAATATAATACCTATCTTTTATCATGCCAGAGTTGAAATGACACAGGATTGCAAAGCACTCAGAAAATCAGGGTAAAACTCTGTAAGCAAACAGTGTGGCACACATAAAGAAGGTCTATAACATATTTTTATTAAACCCTATTGTGATATGCTGATAATTCAAACAGTGAATTTACTTCATGTAAGCAAAAACTGATGGTATTTCTTTCAAGTCATGTGTGAAAAGCTTTTTTACATGTACATCCTGTTTCCACATGCCAGTAGCGTGCAATAGCGTAAGTAAAGAATTGCCACCACACTCATTCATGTTGCATGTTTGCACAAAATATTTTCTGCAGTAAAGCCTGAAGCAAATACCTTCAGCTTCTTGCCAGTACCTAGTGACAACATTTCTCTTCGTGTTTTCATTGTGTGCACAAATTTATCAGTGATAACCATGCCCACATGTGCTGGATGATTTAAATACAGAATCCATGTGTGTTTGTGCAAAAACGTGCAGACGCGTATTTTATTTTTTATTTTTTTAGCCATTCACAGCTTCCAGCAAAAATACGTTGACATATTATACTTGACAGTCATATCTCATAAAAAAAATGTGTATTTTTGTTTAATACCTGTGACATTTGTTTGGCATTTGAAGCCGCCTCCACATCGTTCTCACGCAGGACATACAGGAATCAGATCAGCCATTTATGGATTTAAATCCCAGGATCAGAGTGTTCCTCTTAAAACACCCTTGAGTTGAATTCTCAATGACATTTACATCTTGTGATTGCTATTTTAGATAGGCCTGGCCCCTAGCACATTATTTAGATGTCACTGGGATAGTGGATAGCATTTCAGCTGAAATTTCCCTTTGCCTCTTCCAGATAACGTTGAGGAAATATGAGCTTCCCTAAAGCTGCCTGGCAGAGTGACATTTCCATTACGGGTAGTGTTGTGACAGTGGGGAGTTGGGTGCAAATGAGAGCACGCATATGTGAGACTTGATCATGTACATGTGGATTTGGACAAGGCTCAGAGAGTGTAAGAAGTGTGCATGTGTTTGGATCTTGTAGCAGGTGTTTGTGTGTTTGTTCATGCCTTTATCTATGTTTACATGTCCGTGTCATGACAAATTATTTGAAACATGCACAAGCCTGTTCACATGTCCATTACTCTCGCACCAATGGAAATGCGCATTCGCCCAATGGCAGAGCAAACTGACACTTTTCTTTTTTTGTGGTTCATCTATTTCTTGAATGGCAACTAATTTTTTGACTTTATTTTCTTAAAAGCGAGAGTACAAAAAAACATAGATTTTGTTATTTTATTAACAAAATGTGTGGATGTGTATCTATGAGTAAAATACCTGCCCTGCCCACACTTAAAATGTGTGTCAGTTTAAGCCATTCAGTTGTTTCTTGGCAAGTATTTTGTAACAGAAGAAGAGACGGCATTTTTGGTCAAGGATAACGGAGCTTTTTGAAAACGCTCTCCAAAGCGGATATATTTGAAAACACCGTTTTCACCTCGCAGCATAGACTGCGTAAACGGAGCCTTTAGGAAACAATGATGCATTTAAGACACATGAGGCAGTCATGTGACCAATTAAACTAAGATGGCGGAGGGCATTACACAGCAGTTATTTTGTTTACAGCGCTATTAAAGATTAATATCAGTCTGTACATGCTCCAGATAGCTTTTCTTCAAATTCTTTAATTCTCTCTCGCTTTTGCAACTTTGTACTTTTGTGTTACTCGCAGCAACAACTCCACCTCATTGTCAGTCCATTTAAAAAATTCGGTGCTTTTCTGAAAACATTTTTGCTGCAAAGTTTCAAAGAGCCGGAAAGTAAATAAACGGCAGACAGAAATGACGCAGGTCAAATCGTCTTACGTTTCACGCATGCGCAATACAGGAACGTAAGCGCTTTCAGTTGTTTCAGTGTGGATGAACAACTGTTCGGAAACAATTGAAAATGAGAGTGTGGACATGGAGTGTTTTTAGACAAAAACGCTGTTTTCAAATTTATCCGGATTAGTGTAGACGTAGCCCAAGGTCATCCACACGTTGGCAGTCAGCAAAGAAGAAACAGAAACTAGAAAGTCCAACAAGGAAAACTGAAATTTGTCAAATTCAATGAGACAAAAGATACATAAAATAAGAAAACACACGAAAATGCCTGGAAAGTATGACTATTCAGGGCCCAAGCTAAATCTTCACTGGAATAAAAGAGTGCAAGAAAGTGTATAAAGTGAGAGGGCTGATTGAATAATTGAACATACTGATCCACAGCAGAGCAAGTAATCACAAAAGGCAGGATGTGAAACAGACTGGCAGCAAAATGAGTGAAATGACCCAGAAGGCTCTGGCACGACAGCCATAAAAAGACCCGATCAAATTCTCCAAATGCAAAGGAAAGGTGCTTCACTGTTTTTAATTAGCAGGGGATCACTTTAATTTTAGCTAAGCACAGGATCGCTGAATGCATGAAAAGGAAAGGAGACAATGCCACCACACAATTCAAAGCACCATCTGCAACTACATCATTAGCCTAACTGATTATATATAAAGTAACACAGATCATCATGTAAAGTACTGCTGCTTTCAACCTAGGACATAACTGCTAATATGCAGACATGTTTTTGAACTTCTGAACTTGTTTAACTAACAGGCAATCTACGTATGAATGCTCATAGCTACTTTATTAATATCTGCATATTGTAGCGTGATAATTAGCCAAGTTTAAATGATCAAAGTGAAGGTTTTAGTAGACTTGTGTTTGTGCCGGTAGATTCCCTGAGCACTGCGGTCCCTTTGAATCTTCCATTACACCTTTTAGCCACTTCAGAGGTCTTTCCCTAATCACTTTTCTTTACCCTCAGAGGAAAACCTTAAGTTTCGTTTTTAATGCAACCATGCAAATAAATGGAACACAACACTAGACTTGGGGACAGCATGGTGGAGCAGTTAGCACTGTTGTCTCACGGAAAGAAGTTATCGTGCTTCCTCCCACAGTCCAAAGACAGGTAGGTGGTTAATGGTAGTTAGTGGGGTTAGGTTAATTGGTGATTGCAAATTGGCCATGGGCGTAAATTTAAGCGTGAATGCTTATCTGTTTCTCTGTGTTAGCCGACAGCCTGGCAACCTGTCCAGGGTGTATCCCGCCTTTCATACAGTGGCAGCTGGGCTAGACTCCAGTCTCCACCACCCTCACAACCCTGAATTGGATAAGCGGAGGAAAATTGATGTATGGCAATGGACAGGGCCATACTCTAAACCGGCCTCACTTGTATCACTAACCATGATAAATGTACAAAGATCCATCATACTTATGATATGGTTGATGACAATACATCATACAGGGACTGCAAGGTGTCGCAGGCAGAGTTCATAAACGGCGTGCACAGAAGACCGTCTCTATCACAAACATAGTTTTTAGATGAAACCCTCAGTTTTACAGCATTTCCCAAATCCAACAGATGATGGACGAGTACCCAGAGGATCAACCCAATAAATTAGCAGAACGGCAGCCTAATCATGTTAGCAACACCCACAGACATCTGGTAAACACTTCAGCTGGAACCATGCAAATGAACTCTGGCATAATGGTCGCCCAATTATGGATTTGACTAATGGGGGGAGCACAGGGTGGTGGGTGATATGTTTGTGACTGAAATGATGACTGCGATAGTGTATATATGTTTGTTTTTTCTAATAAAAAAACCCCCATACTGCATTTATTTTTACATGTGCATTGAATGCTTGCATGTAGCATGTAGGAGGTGTTTGTCTGTTTTCATCTATGCTTCTTTTTTTGTGTCTGAGGCTCATTCTGTTTGTTCATATCCATTTATATTACATTCTTTCATGCATGTGTGATTATGCAAATCTGCATCGTTACACATATGTGTTCATATTTGTTTTTGTCTCGATATATTCAGAGAGGACCTTTTGTGC
This sequence comes from Maylandia zebra, assembly GCF_041146795.1. Lineage (NCBI taxonomy): Eukaryota > Metazoa > Chordata > Actinopteri > Cichliformes > Cichlidae > Maylandia > Maylandia zebra. Next base: position 7,165,940 of record NC_135184.1, read on the forward strand.
ATTTTCTCTATGTATGTGTGTACATGTGCTCCCCCCTGCGGACTCCGCCCATCTCTGCCTGACAGCATGACAAATTTACATTACGGAGCTCACCTGTTGACATGCAGGGGGCATGAAAGATAACTATCGATATTGCCATGGTAACTGTGGCCCTGCTGTTACCAGAGACCTACAATGCCACGATACAGTGTATGCCTGAGTGTGTGTGTGTGTGTGTGTGTGTGTGTTTGTTTGTGCCAAAGTGTATGTATTTGTGTGTGAAAGAGATGGAGTGGGGGGTAGCTGTTGCTTACAGGGGTTGGATGTTCTTTTCCAGAGGTATAGTCTGCGACACAGCGGGTAGGTGACAGGGATTACAGCCGCAGCCAGAGGTAAATAATATGACCACGCTGCTCGTCCCTGTGCAGAAAAGCCTCTATATTTCGGAGTGGTTGCCTTGGCAACTAGGAGCAGAGAGTGGCCCTAATTTTGTGTTGGACTCCCTGATACAGATGAGCTGTTCAGTGTTTTGCGGAAGGTTCTTATTGAATGTATTTTGTTTGTTTGGCAAAAGGAAAAGATAGTGAGAGATACAGACTTTGTGTTCGGTGAGCTCTGCTGCTACTAAGTGAATATACTATATGCATGATGCCAAAATCCTTCTAGAAGTAAGTCTTGCCACTTGGCAGCCATCCCACCATTTGAAGTGGGCTAGCAAAACCAAACCCTTAATTAAATGCAGTTTGGTACAATATACATTATAAACCACCGCTCGCATCTGATGAGCAGTGCTTTAAAATGCTGATGACATGCACCAGAATAAGATTTTAAAAAAACTTTTCTCCCAGCAGGTTCTACTTATACTCTGAATGCACAACATTTCACAACATTGCTGCTTCATTTCAGGTAAACGCCCTGCTGATTGACATTACAGGTACAGTAAGCCAAGAAAACAAAACATACATTAACCAACGTGTTTCTGATGACATCATCTATATGGCTGCGTCTGTGCAAGAGCACGATTGCCAAATATGTTTTGCAGCTAACCTACCTTAAAACAAATGACTTCTTCTTTTTGGGAAGAGGCAGGACCACCACCATCACAATTTGTCTTGTGATGCTTTATTTTGAATGAAATTTTTATTTTCACCCATACTTAGAGCTCACTAGTCACTAGTCTGGCTTTAGCTAAGTGGGACTAGAATTCAATTCAGTTAAATTTATAAGGTACCAGTTAGCAACCAGTTGCCTCAAGTCAGAGTGAAAACCCAAAGGATCCAATGAGCAGCAGTTGGTGATGGCGTGGAGGAAACCACCTTTTAACAGGAAGAAACCTCCAAAGAATGAGACTCAGGAAGAGAGTAGATAAGTTAATGAGTTGATGGGGAGTGAAAAGACTAACATTACACTTAAATATTCTACTCAGAGTGGTGTGTTGTTTGTGCTTTTTGATTAAATAATGGTTCTTTCTCACTTTAATTATTAAGGCTCAACTAATAAAAGTGAAACTGCATAAAAATGCAAAATAAATGGGTGGCAATGGGTTACTCTATTCACAGAACCTGGATCCTACTGAAGTGTCCATGAGCAAAGCAACATAGAATAACAAAATAAAATGGGAGAATGGTGCATTCCTAAAGCCCCATCATCATGCTGCCTTGGCACACTGCTGAGCTTTATAGACGCACTTTTAATGTTTTTTTTGTTTGTTTTTTTTAAAAAGCAACTCAAACACTGAAAATGCATGAACTGCTCTTGTTCCTGTTTTTGGTTCCTGAGCTTTGCCCTCAGAAGACAGATAAAAATCACAAAATCAAATAAAACCGTCCAATGTACCCACTCTGTGTCTCAAGTCACATAATGGCAGACTTCACTGGCTATTTTGAGTGCATGAGTGTGGTCGTGCTGACATTGACAGCGATATAATGCACTCATAACATACTTACAAAGCTTATTTTGGATTACTGTATGCTTCTAACCCTCAATGGTCATCATACTGCCAATGAAGAAGGACATGAACCACAGAGCAATTTTCTGTTAATCAGTGCGGAGTTGTCGTCTCTGAGAGCAATTCCAATACTACTTACAGTATTTTTTCCTTTTTTTGTTTTTTGGTCAGGCTTTAATGGTACATGTGTTAAATTTTGGGGGTGTTTGTGTGCTGAATTGCCATCTGTAACATAGAAGATGTGTGGTCAGAGGCTCAGCAGATTGTAAATGCTCACAAAATGTGGCATCTTAAATGTGAGAATTTCTGCGCAATTTGCCATGTTTGGTTTTAAACAACACCTGTTCCCAATGCACGTAGAGTGGTACAAATATGACTGTATGCAGTTTACTGCATGGAAATGTACAAAGTGAATTATCTAGATTGAGACACAATGATTATTCTTATCATTTGTGCCTGTTTAATGTTTGATTTTTGTGCTTCTTTTGGATGTCACACGGAAAACAGCTACTGTTTTGCAGCACATCAAGTGATGTATGAGTGCTTGCTGCAAAACGTCTTATGGTGGCATAACAGACATAAAGAATGCATTATTGCTTTTCATCTGTCTCACTAAAAGGACTGTGAGGCATAACAAAATCACAGATTTACATGTGTTTTTGCACAAGTAAACATAATGTGATGCCATGCTTGTGCATGTTTGTTATGCACACAGGTACATCCTCAACAGGAGTTGTGAGGTCCCTAAAACAAAAACAAATATGCTAAATAAGATAATGATCCACATGCTGAGCCTAAACTGAAAGTATAAAGGCGTGCACAGAAAGATAAACCGTTTTGCTGCTCTCGTCTTCTGTTACGGGTGATCAGATAGAGAAGCCATCCCTTCCATAGAGGCTAATTAGGATTCTGTAAACGAAGAACGACCTTCATCACATTTTTGTCCAAATGACTGAAAAAAGCAAACTAAAAAGATGTATGCCTAATTTAATTTTCAGAAAAGTCAATATGTTGCAGAGACAGTAATGCACTGCCCAACATCTCATCTCCCACACTCAGTAATTCATTTGCTTTAAAGTCATTAACAAATGACCTCTGAAAACTCTGAGTTGGAAGTGAGTCATTCTCTCAGTTCATCATTTCAAAAATGTGGACTTTGTGTACTTTTAGAGGTGTTTTTCCCTCCATATTGTTTTTACACTCCATACATGCTCAAAAAACAAATACAGTCAAGTTCTGACGATGACAACAGCAACAACAAACCGTTCGGGAACATTAATAACATCTTTCAGTTTCTGTCTCTCTTTCCTGGCTCGATATCTTTTTGTCCCTTTTTCAGCATCTTTCACTCGGTCCCACTGTCATGTGGTGGACAATAAATCAATACGGCATCATTGAAGGAGACGTCTGTGGGAAAGTGAGGAAATAGGAGACCTCAGGGTTGAGAGAGGAAGGAGGCCGGGCTGTTGGATTGTCAAATGAAGTCTGTCCCTCTCGCTTTCTCCCACTGGGTTATTGTGTGTACGTGTGTCTGTATCAGTGTGTGTGTCTGTCAGGGTGAGCCATAAACTGTCTCAATAAGATATGAGATAAAAATTTTACTGGTGTGTGTGTGTGTGTGTGTGTGTGTGTGTGTGTGTGTGTGTGTGTGTGTGTGTGTGTGTGTGTAAAAGGGAGAGAGTGTGAGAGAGACCAACCCTCTGTGGCACAAACATGAGCCAAAACTGTCAAACTGAGAGATGAGTTAAAATTTTTACTGCTGCATCTGTGTGAGCATGTGTGCATATACTGGTATGTCTGCATTTGTGGGGACCATTGAGTTTTATACTATAAGAGAGAGGATATTTGAGGAGTATGAGGACATTTTATGCCAGAGCTGTTTTAAAGTATTGTTTGAGGGTCAAGACTTGATTTTACAATTAGGTTACCATTTTACATTTAGATGCGAGGGGAAAGTACGCTTAGTCTGGAAAATTTATTTTAAAGAAATATGAATTTTATATTTAAATTATTGTTGAGAAATACTGCATGCACATGTACACATTGCTCTGTGTCCATGCAACTGATATGCCTTTGTGTTATTTTTTTTCTTTTTAATGGAAGGTGGGCTTCATTCATAATGTATCATGGAGACGAGTGTGTATAAAACATTACCAGACTCCATCAAATTCCAGACAGTAAACTGTCTGGCAACTGTCCCACTAGCACTGCCCAAGGCAGCCTGACACACACACACACACACACACACACACACACATACACGCATGCATGTGAGGAAACTCACATGTGAGTAAACCAAAGCACTCCTATTCAAATATTGATCCGCAGCCTTCTGTTTTCAATTCAGCCTCACTTATGAAATTCTCTTACAAATCTACTTCAAAGGCAGCAAGTGGCCGAGGGTGACGGTCTGCAACAAGACTGGCAAAATTATGCTGCTTAAAATGTGGGTGTGTACTGTATGTGCAGGTTTTTACTTTAATTTGACTTTGCATTTATGAGCGGAGCAGCCCTTTGTCTACTTTTTTGTTAATCCTTTGTCTCTGATATGTAAAATATTAATATAACCTCAGTTTTAAGCAATTTGTCTGATGTGTTGACACTGAGTTTGTGTGGCTATAAAAAGTGTCATAAGCTTTTTCTTTCTTTCAAAACCAAAAATATACAAAAGTCAAAATCAATGAATCTTATTGTGTGTGGTTTTGGTTAAAATTGACCAAGATCATTGTATATCAGAGTACCGATAGCAGTCCTTTTATTCTTTTCTTACTCAGTATAGTTCATCATGCCTGAAATCCTTCTCTTTTGCAAAGAAGAAATGCATTGAATATGTGAAATAATGTGCCTGGAACAGATAATGATGTATTATATTTAATTAAAAAGCAAATCACTAAGCATACTAATTGTACATTTAATTTTAAGCTAGTATATATATAACTATATTAGAGATTAAGTTAAAAACTTGAAAAAATAAAGCTCCTGGTGTTGATTTTGTAGATATAACAATGTTTACAATAGTTGCTAAGTTGATAGCTGGCTGGCTATCTGTCATATTGTAAAACATTATTGAAGGAATTTGCCCATAAAGCATGGAAATGTGCTTAGTATTTCAGCAGCAGAAAAATAGTATGTCATGTTTTTGTGGATCTAATAGTCATCCATTAAGTCTACTACCTGTTTTGAGTAAGATTATAGAAAGAGTTGTTTATGAGCAGATTAATTGTTATTTTTGTGGGTATACTAACAACTGAATTTCAGCATGTTTATAGAAAAAGATATTCTACAACTACTGCTTTAACTCAATTGACAGATAATTGGCTAACTATAGAAGACAAGAAAATGGTTGGTGTGGTACTGCTGGACTTCACAACAGCCTTTTATATAATTGGTCATGATTTACTGTTGAAGAAATTAGAATGTGGATGAGGAGTTATTTGAGTGATTGGAAAAAATCTGTTTATTAATATGAGTAATTTTTAGACCTTAAAGCTGTAGACTGTGGAGTACCTTAAGAAAGTTGTCTTGGACCATTGTTGTATACGTTAAATAGTTTCTGTAGTGTATTAGTTTAGTGTGTAGTGTACCCCAATTGGTCATCGCAGATGGCTCCGCCCCTCCCTAAGCCTGGTTCCGCTGGAGGTTTCTTCCTGTTAAAAGGGAGTTTTTCCTTCCCACTGTCGCCAAAGTGCAAAGTCATAGATGTTGTATGATTGTTGGGTTTTTCCTCTGTATTATTATTGTAGGGCCTATATTACAATATAAAACACGTTCTACGGAGCACTTTTTACAATGACCCCAGAAAGAATGACTGCAGCTAATGGGGATCATAATGAAATTAACTGAACTAACAGCCATTATATGCTGTTATTTAGAATTACAAGGTGATCTATCTCTTCTTAGTAATATAAAAATGTTTGTGCTCTTCCATTTGTATATCTTCTACGGATTATCAACCAATTACTAAACTAATTTTGGACTAGCAAATATATACCATAAGCCTCACCCTGCTTATGTTAAAAGAAAGTTCCAGCAATGACTCCATAAAATTAACCAATCGTAGCTGATCTTCCTTTCAAGATCACTTTCAGTGTTTCACTTCTTTCTCCTTGCACCTTCTCTTAGTGCTTAACAAGCCAGGACATAGGGGACGAAGAAGAGGAAAGCTAACAAGCCCCTGTTAGCTTTCCTGTACCTAGCTTTTTAGTTGGCAAGAATGGTGTAATGGCATGCTAACTTTGTGAAGAAAATGTAGCTATGAAAAGCACTTGCAGGTAGTTAATCTCAAAGAAATTAGTAGGCAATTAGATGATTCATCCTTCATTCATCAGATCAGTAGCTCCTCATAGAACATTTAGCAATCGAAGTCAACTGCAAGGCTCATACCTTTAAGTCTCTTAATCTTGTGAGATGCAAATTTTCAACCATTTGAGGAAGTTTCCTGAATAATGCCTTCAATCTAAATAAACCCAAAACAGAAGACTCTCAGGAATAATGACCCTAATGAGTTTTGTTTTGCTAAGTAGTTTTAATTATTTCAGCTTTGTTTCTCTCACATTATGTTTTGCCTGCCGTTAATGGACCTAAATAGAAATTACCCATCAGTTTACACACACCATGGCAACTAGTGCAACTCATTCTGATGTGTGGACAAACATGTACCTTGCATATACAGGGGATTATTTAATCAATATAGTCAGGCACAAGCAAATATAAATACATAAATAGAAAGTGAACCAGCAGCAGCAGCTTTCCATAAAGTAACAATTAATCCAAGAGTCATAAAGGACATCTCATAATAAAGCTTTAATTTTTCCAAAGGGAATAAATAGCTTATGGGCTGTTTGCAGTTCATTTAATTTAAAAGATGCATAAATCCTGTCCCACTTAGATTGTTGTATATATAAAGTGAATTTAGTATTGGATTGAATTAAACTAATGAAATTAAGATTTAAATGAGAGTGAGAGATGTAAGTTAAGCTCTAGATGATAATGAGGTGTATACTGATAAAGTGTTGAATTTTATTGAATGGTAACACACACCTATGATTGTGTAGTGTTGGACATTTTGATATGGTGAAATATGTTTTGGATTATGTTCACTCCCACACACAAGCTGACCTGTTTTAGATGTGTATTATACGTCTGTGTATAGATTCATGCAAGGTTGTGCGCGGCCACACTTCCTAAAATTCCAGACTGACCAGAATATGAGACTGTTTCCATTCATGTGTGTGGGTGAGCTGTGACTATATTTCGCACTAACTATTGATTTGGCCTGTAAACAATCATCAACTCTGATTACATAATCAATATGATGGATTGACAGTGTGTCCACTGACAGACCGGGGAGTTTCTGAATGAGTCATTTTGGTCTGTTTGGGCCACAGAGCACAAAGACGACATTGCAGTAAATCTGTTTTGCTCTTGTTTCACCTGCAGCAAGACCTCTGCAGGTGGACTCATATGTTTCAGCTGCTTTACGACTTTTAAAAAGCTGTCCACATTGAACGATACTGCGATTCAAATACATTTAATGCTGTTATTCTACAAGTATGTTAGAGGGAAACTGCCTCTGATGCCTTTTAATGATGTTAACAGTGTAGCCTTGGACTGTAAAGATCAAATCATTCACAATCACTGGATGGATTGCCTTAAAAATTGGTACACACATTTATAGTATACATAGGGTAATCATGCTTTTACTTGAAGTGACACAATAATTATTGACTGTAATGCGCCAAATTTTTATATTTATGAGGAAATATTGGTTTTACCTAAACTTTTTTACAAAACCCTATAATCAGAATACTTTAATAATCCCTAAGGAAATTATGTGGGTTACAGTTGCAGACTAACAGTAACAGATTAAACTAATTAAATACTATAATATATATACCACATTAATATTAGTGGTATAGTGTTTCTTTTTTCCTCCCCTTTCTTTCCCCCCCCTAATGAATACAAGTTGTGGGAAGCCAAACAATTTTACAGGGGTGGCCAAGCTGAGATGATTACTTATATTAAAGTAATATTTATTTATTTATTTCTATGGCAAATTTCTATACTTCCAATACTCCTATTTTATTAGCCAACCAAAACAAATATGTAATTAGTTCCCATTTCTTTTGATTAATCTACAAAGACTGACAATTTAGTAAAAAGCTGTCAGTTTCCAAAGAGTTATAGTATATAACATTTTTTTGGTGACACTTAATTGTTTAAAAAATAGCTGTTACATTTATTCTTTTACTATTGGTAAAGCTCCCAAAATGGTTAAAATTTAAATTTATGGTAGCACTGGTAAAATGTGTCCTTGTGAGAAGCACAGCCAAAGAGAAATGGTTCAACACAAAATGTCGTGAAAAACTCCTTAGATAATACTTGTCTGCTGACCATAAATTCAGTTATTTTAGTATCTGCAAAACGCTCTGAAAGGCGAGGGGGCAAGACCTCCTCTGACTTAAAAGTATGTGTAGCTCTTCCCCGAATGCGGAACTACAGCTCTGCTCCACAATAGGAAAATTAGGCATAAATTTTAACTTATTAATGGTTTGCCAAAAGCAAGCCATTAATAATTAATTTGTGAATGTCAGTTTGTGAACGTCAACCAGAAATACTGTGAGAAACTGTTCCGTTTTCTCAGTAATTCATCCTCGATTTATAATGAAAGAATTGGAGCCATGTCCTCCATCTTTTATACAGTCACTGATATTAGCATGTTGATGTCAGCATTTAACTAAATGCACCATGATTTTTCTCAGTTTTTTTTAATGACATGACCAAATTAAAGACCATATGGCAGTGTGTTGGAGCAGACTGGTGGTGTGGTGGTTGACACTGAAGTTCTTGGGTTCATATCCACCATCCAGGCTCGCACCTTTCAGTGTAGGGTTTACCTGTTCTCTCCAAGTACTCTGGCTTCCTCCCACAGTCCAAGGACGTAGTTAGTGGGTTACCTGATTATTCTAAATTGCCCATTGGTGCGAATGACTGTCTGTATTGGCTCTTCAATAGACTGGTGATGTGTCCAGGGTGTGCCGCACCTCTCACCCTATCACAACTGGGATTGGCTTTAGCCCCCCCTGCAACCCTAAATTGAATAAGTGGAAGACAATGGCTGGTTATCCGCCTTCATACAGTAAATTTATGTTTGCGTCTCTGTAGGTAAGTTGAACATTGAACTCCCCTTTATAAAAATGTCTGGATTTAATCTGAGATACTTTTGTTGCCTTGTTGGCACTTTGTAAGAAACCCCTGCTGTTTTGCTTAAATTCCTTTCAGACAGTGGTGTCAGATGATTTATAGTGCTCTCCATCCACCTCCAACAACCTCTACTGTTTCCCATCAATCCACATGTTGCACCTCTCTGCACTGCAAAACTTGTCAACAGGCCATTAAGTGTTAAGCCTCCAAATCCATTTTTAATTAAAGAGTTTACTAAATTAAAATGCAAATCATCTTTCAAGACAAAATAAATGAACAATGCTTAGTTGAAAAACCAAATCATGAAAACAAGCTGTACTGTTGGGCGATCCATATTTTTTCACCGTTTATTTGTTTCTAATTCAACATCATGTTTCCAGAGTTGGCTTTAATCAAATGGGGAAAGGTCTGAATGGAGGTCTGTGGAGTGATCTGTTTGTTCAATGTAAATGATGCTGAAGAAATCTGCATTTACATGTGTTGCCCTCCCCCCCCAAGACAAATGTAAACGATACCAGATTAAATGACTTGTTAAGATGGATTTTTTTCGCGAGGAGTGCAAGCTAGCTAAATCCAGAGCCTGTCTTGGGGAGGAGAACAAATCGGCTCCTTCATGGACCAGTGAACCATCGACTCTGTAACCAGCGGAGTCCTTCAGATAGAAAAGATGCATGGTGCTTTAAACCATCGCAGGCTTCTGCTGCTCAGCCCCTCCTCCTCTCCTTTTCATTCCTTTTGCTTGGGCTTGAAACCGCTGCTCCATGACACTGGACATTACACATAGAATAAAAATGAGGTGAGGCAGCTGGAAAATTGAACATGTTGTCAGGCTGCAGTAGCTGTTTTCACTGATTTAGGAACTGTAGGCCACACTCGATTAGGGTCATTTATTTTGGGTAATGTAAATACAGTGATAGTGGGGTTGGCCATGTGAAGAATGGGAGTGTGTTGCTGAGTTTATTGGTAAATGGAAAGTTACAGCATGGTATTTTTAAAAACGGGGGACGATGGCTTTTCCGTCTACTGACTGTGATGATTATTGCAGTGTAGCATTTTGAGATATAGCCACAAACAAGTGATAAATGCTGTTCATAGCTGCCATTCTGTTGGATGACTTCAGTTAAACGCTACAGAGGGGTGCATGCAACCCTGGCAAAGTTAATGTTTGTTCAAGTGAACGGCTCAGCATATTACATACAGGTCTTACTGATATATGACATGTACATTGTCATTTATCCTTATTCAAGCTGAGACTCCAAGCAAAGGAGGTGCAAAAGAATTATTGTCTTTTTCATCTTTAGTGTTTTTTTTTTGTTTAAACTCTCATTGTGCCACAAGTACAAGCAAATATCAGAAGATTATCTCAAAGCGATGGCTGAAAGGCAAGCGGCTTAGCTCTCATGCAATCTTTGATCTCTGCTTTGAGTTGCTGCCTCAGTTTAACGGAAGAAAAAAAATGAGTATTCAAAAGCTACATGTAATAAATTTCTGAGAGAAAGCTGCAGATTTGCATGCTGCCTGTGTGTTCTGCAAACATTTGGCATGTGTGAACTTATCATGTTTAAGAGGTGAACAACAAGAGGTCACAACGTTAGAGTCGCATTTACCAAGACCATCAGGTAGTCATGTGACTTATATAGGTCGAAAGTAGATACAACCATCATTTTTTCAGATGAATTTTTTTTATAGATTCTGCAAATATAAATATAAACTGACTGAATATAAAACAGGGGTGATTAATTTCAAATATTATTTGCGGATATGCTCCAACTGTTTTGTCCTTTTAATCTGTTTCATCCAGCAGATCTAAACTGGACTAACCTGCATGAAAGGTGCTACGCAAATAAAGAGCATTTTACTAAAGGCTGATCATTTTTCAGTATTTTTCAGTACAAAAACAGCAATTTGCACAATTTACTTATATATCTCTCTTCTTTTGCTAAAAAATCATTTCATTTAAAAAAAACATGATGATGTTTGAAGACACTTGCAACTTCACTGCCCTTAATGATGTAAAAATTATGATGATTTTTAGTCATTATCATGAAGCTTTTAAGAACTTTCCCCACTCTTTAAGGATTTTTTTTTTTTACTTTATTACTTTATATTGTTCTGCTACTAGATTTAACTTTTTCCTTTTTACGATATTGTTGCCAAAATGGTTCAGTTTCTGCATTATTTTAGGGACAGTGTAGTTTTATCCTGTTTTGTTTAGTCCTGGTTGATTTATGTGAGTTGGGCTCTTCTTCAGTTGATTATACATTTATCTGATCACCAAAACAAATAAATCAGAGAGATTTGCACTACAAACAATGCAAAGAAAAGCTATTCAACAAAGCAAAACTATATTTGCAAGCCTTACTTGCCTTGTCTTAACAGAAGGAGCACAGCGAGTTGTAATAGTTTCCTGCTACATAAATGCCAAACTTTAAAGGAAGGTAAATAACCTCTGCATAGCTGAAGTGACCATTCTGCTGAAACGTGTAATAAAACAACAGCCGGTGGCCACGGCTTTCGCTCCCTCGCTGATTAACGGCTCAGGTCGTTAGAAGTCAACCGAGGTGACCTCGCTGCTCTTTGACCTCTGTTAGTCAGTATGCTGTAATTGCCGTGTCCTTGTCTCTGGCTGGCTGGAGCATGTTTTAAAAGGACGGCGATAATAACTAACACACATAAACACGCACAAGCAGTCATTTCTCTCACAGTTTCCCTTCTCGTAAATCACAGGCCCAAACGCTCACACTTTCATTCTTGCACATCTCGCTCACACGCTTCCCTGCATCCGTGTTTGCAAACTGTCACGATTAGTGCAAGAGACCGAAGGAGCTGAACGTTGTAGAAAAAGTTAAACCTTAATTTACACTTTTGAATTCACAACAGGTATGAATTTGCAGCTTTTCAGAAAGTTAGTGAAGTCGATATTCAAACAGTGGCTTTCAGTTTTTGTAAGTCCAGGTGCCACAGGGTCATGTGACAGGAAAGTCTTCACTGTTCTCACTGGTTGCAGCTGCAGGTTGGTTATGGTTACTTTCACATGTGGAATTGCATGTAAGTCTACTTTGTTTTCCACAGATGTATTTTCTGACAACTATGCTCTCTTTCTCCACAGTCTCTGGTGCAGGTAAGGTCTCCGAATATGTAAGTGAGTATTTGTTTGTGTGCGAGAGGAGCCGGGCAACTTCACAACAGGACAGAATTTGCGACAAAGAGGAAAACCAGACGGCAGGTCAACCTGAGAGGATGCGGGGACCGCGGCACACGCATTCCCAGCCATCTCACTTCCTAATTTTAGTTTCAGTCCTATATAAAGTAGCTACAAAGAGATACGGTAACAAAAAACAGTGTTTCCATGACATTAGAAGATGTTACTTTGACTTGCATTCATTTCCTGGAGACTTCTAACCATAACTGCTGCTTGTGTAACCCTTTCCAACACCTTAAGTCAACTCTTCATGATTGTATTTAACCAAATTACTGTTCACACAAGGAATTTGCATACACACACGCACAGGCACTCCCCCTGACTGTGTAATGGACTTCCTTTTACCTACAGCTCCAGGTCACTGATCGCACTCTGTGTGACCTTTAGGCCATGATACTCTCAGTATCCTATTTGCTTCCATTTACTATGTTAGAGCCATTTTCATTAGTTCAATGCCAAATTTCCTCCCGTTAATACCTCTTAATGGTGTTTCTGAAAAGCATCAGCAAACATTATAGTATATAATTGTGCTGAAATTAAATTGAAAGAATTATTTGTAACCATTTGTAGTTATTAATTTAAAGCGAAGACCCAAAGAAAATGAGGGTTTTTTTCTTTTTATGTTTTGTTTTCATTACATAACAAAATTGGTCTATTTCAACCAGGGTCAGGAAGGAAAGGTCACTTTTCAACAGCAGCTCAGTCAAGTTGGCAAAAAAAATAGTAATTTTTGTTAATTTGGGGTCATTTTTTATAATAATATTTGCAGCTAAATATCACATTTTCATTTCAGCGAGCTTATTTGAAACAGGCAAATCCACGTCTTTAGGACTCTTTGATCAGTGCTGGCAAGAATCCCAAACAACCACAATAAGTTGTTCCATCCATTTACTTAACTGCTTATCCAGTTTTGGGTTGCTGGGAGCCGTAGCCTATCCCAGCTGTCATGGGGTGAGAGGGAGATACACTCATGACAGGTCAGCAGTCCATCACAGGGCTGACACAAAGACAGCTAATACACCTGCAGCCAATTTAGAATCAACTTAACAACCTATTATTTGGACTGTGTTAGGAAGCTGAAGTACAGGGAGAACATGCAAAGTCCACACAGAACATGCAGGATTAATGCCATTATGGTCCCAGTAACGTCTGGCAAGCTTAGGTAAGATAAAAATAGGAATAAAAACATTCATATAGCAAGAATGTTTCTTGTTTTTATGTAGCTTTGATGATTTGTGTGTGTGTGTGTGTGTGTGTGTGTGTGTGTGTGTGTGTGTGTGTGTGTGTGTGTGTGTGTGTGTGTGTGTGTGTGTGTGTGTGTGTGTGTTATTGCATGTGGACCACAGACTGTGCGGTGTACAGAATGATGTAGTGGTCGTTTCTTTGTCAGCTGATGTAATACAACACCACAAACTGCGCCATCCCGCTTCTCACCCACACAGAGGGAGATGTGGGACAGTGTTCTTTTCTTGACAAGCAGCTCTTCATATCACTTGACAAAGTATCAGGGTGCCTGGAAGTGTTAGATGCTGGCATTTGCACTTAAAGCCTTCGTGAATAGCTGCTCTGTGCCAAGCGAGGGCTTAGGCTAAATCGATGATGACTGTGCCAAGAGAGAGAATGAAAGGGTAAATTTTGCACAGCTGTCCCTAAAAATAATGGAGGCAAATATCGTTCTTATGGAGAAGCATGTGAGTGGTCTTAGTTTCACTCAAAAACATGATTTGGATATTTTAAGAGGATCAAAACTGTGTTGATGCAACTTTACTAAAAGCTGGGAAAAGTCACAACAAAATATGTTTCGGGTAACCTAAAAAAAGGTTTACAGAACAAATTAAATGCAGTAAACTGATTGATGTTAAGTAGAAACACAATGTGTTTGTGCTTTCTACTTTTTTCCATTAATGACATGCAATAGTAGCAGCTGAAATGCCTCATTCAATGCTTACTGCGTGACTCGGTGCATTTTGCACACATGTGGTCATCATTATTTATCAATCAGTTAAAGCATTGGGTTCTCACATCCGTGTGTCAACAAATAAAATCGGAAAATCGGAAACGTTTTTTTTCTTTGGTTGGTTTTTGTTGGAATGGGTGGATCTTAATGATGAATTAACGACGCGAATATATTACACACGAAAAACGATAAATAAAATGCATCTAAATTTCACGTCTTCACTTTGTTTATATACCTTCTGCTTAAGTTGCGTGGTAGAGCATTGGAGTGAATCATGGTCATTGCTTCACTTATTGGCTTTGACTTCATCTGATAAATACTGAATCATCCTACTGTTGCTGCTCTTGGATGGAAAACTTGCACGTGTGGCACTGTGAACCAGCTGGGCTCAAATCTTACTGAAAGGTATGACTTTCAGATGTTTCTGACGCAGTAATGACTCAGCATTTAATATCGGGGCTCTTTAAATAAGGGACGCGTTAATAGACATCAGATTTTTACAGTCACGGAAATTTCTGATTTGTTCTGCCGTGGGAAATGTGAAGTTTGGTAACATCTGAAGTCAGAAAGGTTACGTTTCAGCATTTGCGTTTACTTTTAGAGCCACATGCTATGTAGATTTTAAGAAAAGTTGACAAGTCAAAAACTTGTATACAAATCATGCTGATAACTACCATATGTCAGTACGCCAAATGTGCTACATTTTAGCAGCAAATTGCTTCACTACTGTAAGCTTTCTACCTTATTTTCTGTTGTTTAGTGATGTTTAATAGTAGACCTTGCTGCTGAGAGCTGTACATTAGTTTTGTAGGTTTCACGTTAAATAATTATAATCTCTATTATTCAGTTGCAGAAAATAATGTCTTTAGTCGTGGTGAAACAACTTCTAACTAAAACAAATAAATCATGTGGAGTACTTGTAGATGTATTATTATTACTAGCTATATTACTGGGTAGAGTACTCTGGGCGTAGAATCTGCTGGAGAAATCATGTATCTCATCTGGCCTGCTGAGAAGGATCTGGAACTGGTGCCTCTGTGACCCCATCACGGACTGATGGCCGGATGAGTTGCTGCTGTTAATGTTGTCATTATCAGTGTGGCCAACTCCTCAGTAAGGAAAATCGCTATTGGTTGTCCTAAAAGTCGCTAGAAGTTGCTAAATGACATCATTGCCTAATTTGCATAATTGGTCATGCATACGTAGAAGAGACAAAGTGAGTAAAAAACACCCTAAATGCATTTAGAATATATTTAGAACTGCAAATTAAATAATTTTAGCAATTATTTAAGAGGATACAATTTCAATTGTACTGAAATATTCTAGCATAGACTTTGTCAATAAAAGGTTTCTCTTTGAGGTTCCACAGGGTTTCATCTTGGGTCCTCTGATGTTTATATTTAGTTTTAAAAGTTAATCATCTTTACCTCCAACTGTTTTTTTTTTTTTTAATCGACTTATTTATTTTGTATTGCTTCTGTATGTACATTTCAGTAAGTTTTACTTTTATTGTACATTAAACTATGATGACTACTTCTCTGGCAGTAATAGTGCACAAACTGTAAATAAAGCATTTCTGTTCTGTTGAGTGAAAATAACCATTTAATCAGTTCTTTGTGAACTAGCGCTGAAAACCTCTGATATGGCTGTCAAGTGCGGTGGAACGTCAGTAGTGGTCTGCAGTGAAAGGTTTGAAGTTTCAAACCATGTTTTTTGCTTTAATACTAAATGCATGTGCCACTTGGATTATGTGAAGGAGCCATCTGTCTAGTAAATGTTTTGTTTTAGTTGAATTTTGTACATTGATCATAGAAAGCAGCTCCCTGGTGCACATTGGCAACTTGAAGTTTTGCAACTTCTTAACTTTTTCCAGCAAACCAAAATGCTTTTGGGCAGCCCATCAACGTAGTAGCTGAAATTAGCTCTTTTATTTACAGCTGGACGATTGCTATGGCGTCCTTTTTCAAATCGCCTCCTTGGTAATGACAGTAATTATCACAATCCAAGTCCTCAAACAAGGCGTTTTTGGCCAGCTTCGTCCATTTCACTCCCCAATCCAGACTCTCATCATTAGGTCCTTTGGGAAGTATAACTGGCATGCCTGCTGCAAGGCTGTGTGTGTGTGTGTGTGTGTGGGGGGGGGGGGTGTCTCACATTGTGTACCATAACCAGCTTGGCTCATTGCCAGGCAGTGAGACCTGATCATCAGTGTCATGACCTTGTGTTGTGTTGAAACATCTTCTCACTTTGTGTGTGTGCTGCCGTTAATCTGCACATGTATACGTGTGTGTGGAAAAAGGAGGAGGGGATCAACACTATGAGAGTGTTTTGGTTTCACTGGATTGTTTTCTGAAGGAAAGCTTTTGAAAAATCTGAGAGGAGTGTGTGAAGTCGAGCTGAGGGTTGCATGTGCCTCGGATATTGATATGTACTTGAGCACATTAATGCATGTGATCTTTCATGTGATTTCTTTTGCAAATTCTGCAGCATTTTTAGATGTAGGAAATAAAATTAAATCAATCAATAAGTGTGCATGTGAATAAAAATCACAAGTGGTTGCCCTGTGCTTAATCTTTTACTGAAAGTGCAAAACCATCAACATAAATAAGGATAAAAACCACAAGATGGCAATAAATGAATGGAAGAAATGGCACCATTTGCATGTGACCATATCCTTGAACCTGGGAACACCAAATGTCCTTGCCAGATGGCTCAATGATCCAGGTGTTAACTGGTCAGCTATGGCAGACTGTAAAAATTAATTGTATGTAAATGTTACTGTTTGTTTTCTGAGAAGATATTCTCACTGCAAGTATTAGCATTAATATCTGTATGCATTAACTGAAACTGTGAGTTGTGTGTTGCTTGAACCTGTTGGTCTGATTGGGTCATTCTCTCTCCACTTTGCATTTTTGCTCCATGCTTGTACGGGCTTTATCCAGGTGCCCAATTTTCTACCCACAAGACATGCATGCAGTTTAACTGGTGATTCAAAATTGGCCGGAGGTGTGGATTTTAGCGTGAAAGGGCCCTTAGATTTCCATGCCTTTGATGGACTGGCACTCTGTCCAGGGTGTACCCTACCTCTTGCTCTTGCCAAATATCTGCTGGGACAGGCTCCAATCACCCATCCACCAGTGTGACCAGCACTACTCCTATGCAGCCACAGCTGAATATTCAGTCATGAGAACGGTCTGAACCGCATTCGTGTGTCAGAAATGCATGCATCAGAATGTAAAGAGTTATAATTAGCTGTATTAATGAGTGTGTTATGGTACACGCAGATAAAAACAGTTGAAATAACATTGCCAGACTGTGTTTCAGATACGTGACTATCACTGCATTACACTTCTTTGTACATGTGCCCTTGAACATGTGCTCTCTGAATGCGGCATATATAGAAGCTACGTTTTATTACATGTGAACAGTAAGTGCATAATAATAGGATGTGTCTACCAGAAGCCCAGTGTTAGCCAGTATGTAGCTGCTGTTGCTCTCAGCCCACCACAGCAGACTAATGGATCACTGTCAGTTTCTCCTGTAATTACTGAGATATGACTGTGTCATTATAGAAATACCACCCCCTCCTCCATCATTCCACAGCCGTTAAATGCACGGGTGTTATTGTGTGTGGGTGTGCATGTTCCCGCTCCAGTATGCACATACACATTCAACTATACATCCAGTGAAATAAAGGGTTATTTTTGGGGATGCTTTAAACCTTTTGTGAAAGTTTGCTCTGCAAGTATCTCGTCCATCAGTTCTGTAACTTCACAGGTTTTCTCATAGAAGTTCCATTGCATCGTTTAATTAATTTAATTAAAAGTGACAAATTGCAGACGTTTTCTGCATTATAAGATAGATGAAGGCTAAACTATTACTACCATAAATACAAAGAATTTAGTTGCAGCAACACGTTTGTGATTGAAGCTTATTATTTGTACACTACTTATTGGTGAGCCTACTTCCTGACACTGTGCTTTAATTTAGGGTTAAATCGTTCCTTTAAACATTTGTTGAAATAACGTAACTGGATTTAATTTTTTAGCATGAGGATTAATCCTAATGAATCTGCTTTAAAATATCAAAAGTGTATAATTTAAGCTCATCTAGGGTATTTTCATCACAGTAATTTCAAATTTTCAAAAAAATGTTACCTTCATTGATGAAACATGGCAGTTTCCTGAATAATGTACATGTGCTTTGTTTATTTTATTTTATTTATTTTTTTACTTATTTCAGTTATTTCAACAACGATTCTAAGAAACCAGGATTTTTTTTTTTTCCACCATCGTGAAAGGGAAAATGGTATCTCATGACCCTCAGTCAGGGAAATACCCAGTCACAATCACAGTGCTATTAAAAAACATCAGGGTTTCATTGCTGTGGTTTACAATAAAACATTGTCCAGCTCCTGCTGAACAGCTGAATATTTTATTTATATTACTTATTTATTTTTTTACAGTGTCATCTTTAAGCTTAAATTAAATGACAATGACTAATTGAAATTTTACACTTTAAAACCAAATGATTTGATATATCTCACAAAAACGTGTTCATTCAAAGTCAACATTTAGTTTTCTCCCATTTTTTTTATAGACACAAACGTTTTTATCTACGGCTGTTGTTCAGATAAACAGCACAGTTATCTTAACCCCTGACACAGTTACACATCGTGTAGTGATGATTTATTCTGGAGAGTTTTATATCCAACTACACCCTGGAAGCGATCCAACTTATGGTCATCTACAGTTAAAGTGCTCATAATTAAATTACCTGAACTTTGTTTTCTTTAAAACTTGCACATGCAAAACAGCAGAATTACCAGCGTGTGCAATATATGACAACCATCAAAAAAGAGATGAATATCCAAAAGAAATGGATTTAGTTCAGTATATTTCAACTGAAAAAAACCTGCATAGCAAAGTATTATATAACAGCTATATGCCCAAAACACATTACATTATCATATTAAGAAATGATACAAAATAACGTAACTACTGTGAATGAATACGGCACAGATTGGGAAATCACTTTATGTCAAAAGATGAAGGCAGCTAAGAAGGTGCTCGATGAGCTCGTTCATGGAGTGATAAATACGCCCATTGTGTTAAAGCTTTTACACAGATGAGTGTGTGGCGTCCTTTGGTGTTCTGCTATGATACACACAGTTTAACCAATAGTGAGGAGGGTCTCTTACTCCTGACTTAACACACGAAGGACACTGTAGTTTCAAACTTAGATGCATGGCATATGCATCACCTTATAATATCCATCCATCTTTCCATTTTATTAACCGCTTATCCAGTTTACAATCACAAGGGCACTGAAGCCTATCCTAGCTGTCATAGAGTGAGAGGTGGAGAACACCTTGGACAGGTCGCCAATCTACTGCTTGGCTAACTCAGAGAGGCAGACAATCGCTCACCCTCACATTCACAACAATGGTCAAATTAGAGTCACCAGTTTAGTTAATGTTCATGTGTCTTGACTGAGAGGAAGCTGGAGTAACTGGAAGAACCCGCACAGGCACAAAAGATGCAAACTCCACACAGAAACACCCTATCCTGTGTTCAGATCTGCTGGTCGTTTATCAAAATGTGGGGTGTAATCTTTGCTTAAGCCTAATCAACTGCCTAAACTTCATCAAACAGCAGCAAAAATAACCACAGTAAAAGACAGAAAATCTCTCTCCGCAACACCAGCAGCATCTGACAAAACATCAGTATTTGATGAGAACATGTAGGTCAGAGGGGAGGAGCCTAGAGATTGGTTTGTAGAATGAGGAAGTTCAGGAAAATGTATGGAAGAAGAGGCTGATGAAAAGAAGTGGAGTAGTGAAAGAAGAAGAAAGCTGACAAGAGTACAAACAGTTGTGGGATAAGGTGGTGAATGAAAAGGACGAGGTATTGTGTAAGTGGTCCGAGGATGCGCACAAAGGATGTGTCACAGGTTAGAGAGATTAAAGATGGAAACTGACAAGAAAAGAGAAGAAGGATAAGGAGTGTTTTGAGGGGATAATGAATAAAGAATTACAGGCTGCATTGTGAAGAGATGGTGGAGCTGGGAGTGTAAGTAAAGGATTAGTATAAAAAAATGGGACGGTGGTTAGTCCATATGAAAGACATTGAGAGACAAAGAGGTCAACAGGCGAGATGACAGTGAAGTTTCTAAATAGAGTGTTTCGCTGTTTTGGAAATGAAGTGGATGAAGAGATGAAATGGGCTAGTATGCTTGCAGTTCTGAAGAATAAGGGTTATGTGCAGAGCTGTAGTAAATATACAAATAATAAGCCATAGTGGGGGAGTTAGTTGTGGAAAGTATTGGAAGCTAGGCTAGGATTAGTGAGATGCAGCCAAGAAGTGGGCTACAGATGCAGTGCTTGCTTTGACTTTGAGAGTACTGCTAGACAAACAGTCTTTGAGGACTTGGAGAAAGCATATGATAAAGTGCTGTGACAGGAGGTGTGGTACTGGGTAAAGAAGTCAGGAGTGTGTGACATTGGTTTATTATATGTATGAGTGTCGTGGGACTATAGTGAGGTGTGTGACAGATGGTTTTTAGGTGGAGGTGGGAATACGCCAAGGGTTGGCTCCGAGCCCTTTCCTGTTTGCAGTTTTGATAGACAGGCTGACAGGGAAGATCAGGCGAGGGTCTCTGTGGATATTTGCAGATGACATTGTGATTTGTAGTGAGATTGGGGTGACTTGCCTGGAAAGTTCAGGGAATGCTGTGGAGACAAGGTGTAATAAAATACAGCAGAAGAAGGGCAGAATAGTTGTGCATGAGTAAGAAGAAGGAATGTGGGATCACGAGGATGCAAGGAGTAGAGGGTTCAAAGAAAGTTAAAAGTTTGGGAGATGTACCGGGTCCGAATCCCGGATAAGCCCCCATATGTCTATGAAACAGCTGGGAAAGACAGACGGGTTTGGGAAGGTATATCACAGGGGCAACTCAGGTTAGTTGGTTCAGGGCAGAATAGTTGTGCACGAGTAAGAAGAAGGAATGTGGGATCACGAGGATGCAAGGAGTAGAGGGTTCAAAGAAAGTTAAAAGTTTGGGAGATGTACCGGGTCCGAATCCCGGATAAGCCCCCATATGTCTATGAAACAGCTGGGAAAGACAGACGGGTTTGGGAAGGTATATCACAGGGGCAACTCAGGTTAGTTGGTAAGACAGGCAAGATGGAGCAGCCAAGCAAAAGGAAAAAAAGGAATGCCAAAAAGGTTGTTTATGGATGTGGCGAGAGAGAGTGCAGGCGGTAGGCGTAATAAAGAGCAGGACAAAATGGAAATAGATATTCAGCTGTGGCGTCGCCTAATAGAAGAGGAAGATATTGTTGTTCTTATTATACATATATCTTTATATTAACACATAAACATATGGCTTCACTTTTAATAGCGCTCTCAACACTTTCTATATGTCACTCCTCCATCTTTTCACACTCACCTACATGCTGAAATCCACTTTAATGAAGCCACACTCCCCACCATTAGTACACATGAACTAGCATTAGAGTGATTTATTAGGCTGTTATTGGTCTTTTATTAAATCCTGATGAATGGCTCTGAATTCCTGGAAGCACTTTGCATTAAAATAGGAAAATGTCAAGTTGTCAAAAAATATCAACAGGCGTCAATACAGTAGAAAACAGTTGTGATCAGTCTTCAAAAGCTTGACTCTGTTGTCATAACACAAACACAAGTTCTGTTCTCGCTTTACAATCTGCGTCACTAACATGTACTTTGCCACCGATGCTATTTCAGTCATGCTTGGCAGTGTTATGAGTGCATCGTGCTGCCAACGATTTTTTATTGTCTCCACTCCGGCATGTACTGGTGCGGAAAAAATAATCAGAAGACTAAAACTAGAAACTAAATCAGATTTGAACACTGACTGGAAACATTAAAGTCTATCGGGATCTTTGGATTGTAATACAAACTGTTGAGATGAGAGTCTTGTGTCTCCTCGCTCTCTGCCAGACCCACTCAGCTGCTCATTTGCTGATCTCTTACTGTGTTTTTATGTCACTCAATCACTCGTTCTGCTCGCTCTCGCTAACACTCGCTCACCCCATCGTCCTTTGTGTTTACATTGCAGGATCCATTTCTGCATGCAATTATGTTCAAGCAGGTGTGTGTAGTGCAAATTTAGTAACTGGTGAAACTGTAGGAACAATTACTTTACGTAGGCTCGAGGGTGTTTTTTGAGGCCCTTTCCCAAAAGGGCGTTTCAGTTATTTCTTTTGCTAACCCCCTGGAAGTCTAATAGTTTTAATTTTTATAGACCTGTTGCTCCTCTTGCTGTTTTTAATGGTTGCTGAATTGAAAAATAAACTTGTTTTGCATTAAAACTGGTGTTTCGGCGCACTACACTATCGCTACATGCTAAAATTAAAACTTAACCACTTAAATCCCTAAAACAGTCAAATGAATTCACATTTTTGCTGTTGTACGTTTTTGTTTTTGTTTTTAACCTCCTAAGACCCGAACTCTTCCACGGCATGCATTTTTAATTTCTCTTTGATATTTTGGCATATTGGGGCCCAATGAATGTAAAAACAAAGAATTACCAGATTTTTTTTTTTTACCTTATTTTGTTTTTAAGAAAAATAAGAGCCACATATGAGGATATTTGTTTAAAAATTTGATAGAACAGTAGCAGTATAATGTCCTCGTAAGTGGATATCAGGCCCTTGTAGAGCAAAATGTAGTATTTTGGTCTAAATAACCCAAAATGTGATGTCCACATATGTGGACACCAGGTCCTAGGATGTTAAATTTAAATTGTTCACCATGAGCATTCATTGTGCACACAGTGCTAGAAACCCCAAGTGCAAGACTGGCATGTGTACATTTAATTTAAAACATACTTTACTGCTATTGTTATTTTTAAAATCTTCTCCAGGGACACTGACCTTAATCTAAGCAACTGCTGAAGAGATTAAATTGCACAGAGCAGCTCATCAGCGAGGATGACAAACGCTGATGTTGAGGGAAACTAAACTCTTGTTTGCAAAGAGCAGAAGATTGCAAAAGTGTTTTCTTTAAGCATACAGTTGTTCAGAATTACGCTGCAGTGAGTAATTAGCCCCTCTTATAAGTGTCTAATAATCACATTTTTATCTTTATTTAGCCAAGGATGATGTGCTGAACAAGCAAGCTCTCATTAATTATAGGCAGCTCCACCTGGGACTGTTCTGCTGTTTACCACTGAGAGACTCCTGCAGGCCCAGGATATTAGAAAGGTCATGAGGTTTGAGCTATGACTTTTATTCTTCATGCATGTTTTGTAACTGTTATGCACTAGATGGTAAAAGCCAAAGGGCACATTCTCTGCTCCTCCAAAGGACTCAGTCGATACTCTTAACTCCTTCATGAGCTTTTGGAGAAAAGAAAAATGGAGTTTGTGTTCTTGTCGTAAGTTTAAGATATTCTCATTAGTCTCAATGTCTAGTGCAATGATGAAAGTAATTTTGTTGGAGAACTCCAGTGCAAAGGACTAAACATGAATGCATTAATCACAGGAGGCCAGCAGTGCAGCACTAATGTTTTCTGTCTTGTGGTCAACTTGTGATTGACAGTTTAGTCAGTGCAGTGCGTCTATTATTGTAATTAAAGTGTTGTTTATCCTGAATGTTGTTACTGTAACCACGATT
This sequence comes from Maylandia zebra, assembly GCF_041146795.1. Classification (NCBI taxonomy): domain Eukaryota; kingdom Metazoa; phylum Chordata; class Actinopteri; order Cichliformes; family Cichlidae; genus Maylandia; species Maylandia zebra. Next base: position 7,189,887 of record NC_135184.1, read on the forward strand.
TGAATAGAACAAAAATGCTATAGCTAATGGCCCCTGAAATTCCACACTCTGTCCTCGTGTGCCATGACCCTGCGCTTTGTTTTAGGCCTATTGTTGCTCTTTCGTTGTCAACATTGCCTTATTCTCATTCAAAGTATTTATTTTCCTACAAGTTTGGACATGTTCTCTGGGGATTCCATGACAGGCATTGTGGGAACTGTAGGACGTCATGCTTCACTAGATAAGACCTTTTAAAAACGTGATCACAAACTCCTGTAATGGACTTGAGTTTAATCTGAGACAGCAGTGAAGTTTCACTATATGTTGAATACTATTATACATTAGCATAGATCCATAGATATTAGTATATACTACTAACACAAAAATTAGGGTATAATATATCAACAGACAAAAGAACAACAAAAAACCACTCCAGATAACGCAGTTCTCTCCCCTGTCAGCTCTCTTTTCACAGAACAAGTTCAGTCTTTGTCAGTGTTATTTCCATCCACCCAAACCACCCTCATTAATAACGAAAATAGACTAAATATGCAATAGACGTGTCCCCAATATACTTGTAACTATTTTCAGAGGAAAGACGTGTAATTTAACAATTCAAGTATCTAATATATTTCATGAACGTATCTGGAGCAAACTATTAAATGTGGGATGTAGGTCGCCAACAAAGGACCGAATAAACCTCCCTCCAATACTTTTCTCCTCGTGACTACGTGTCAGATGTGGATTCTCGTTGGCTCATATGGTCGCTGTCCACACCTCACCTTACACCAGACCCACATGCCAGCCTGAGTTTGCGTGCGCATTTATCCCCGCGAGCACGCGTTGGGAGCGCAAAGAGGGCGCACCGGTGTCAGTTTGCTCCAGCCCCTTTGTAGTGGTCGGTCGCTGGTGGCTGCGCGCAAGGCGTCTAGAAGCAGAAATTTGGGGAGTGGAAATTCCGCTGTTACTTTCACGTCTTCCTGACATTTCTGCTGCGGCGGTCAGTCAGTCGCTGAGAGCGGAGAGAGGCGGAGAAAGAGCTGAGCTGAAATAAGGAGTGAAGATCTGGAGAGCGGCGCTCCGATGTTCCCCGCGGCTGGGTTTCCTCTGAATACCGTTTAACTAGTGATTTCTCTTTTTCCATTTCCCACTTGGAAGTATGTCTGTCGCTCCCGTTTGGTGTCAGGAGTGAGAGGTCTGAGCAAGAGTCGCAAGCTCACGGCTGCCACTTTTGACGATCGGATTTTTCCTTTTGATTCTTCGTCTTTTTTTCTGCATTTGGATTATTTTTTTTCCAGGAGATGCCAAGTTGTTCCCTGACAGACGCAGGGCTCTGCTGCTGAAGCTCACAGGATGCTGGGGACTCTACAACAACCAGATTTCTTACTTTGAGACAAATCTGTTATTTTTCCTGTGTGGACGTAAACTCTGGACGTTTACCCACCCGTTTGCCTTTATTTTTTTATTTTTTATTTTTATGTTCTTTATTTTTTCATTTTAACAAATGTCTGTCTTGTGCTATCTAATAAGGATGCGTAGTGGATTGCTATTGTTCCTTTTCGCCCAAGTCTTCTTGGTTGCTTCGTTGACACAGACTGGTAGGTGTTGACGGGTTGAATGAATACATGTGGCTTGACAACAGGCAGTCTAGCTGAACGTTGATCCGTTTTACATCGTTTTGCACCATTGTTGCCTCTCACCTGTTATGCTTCGGCTCTCCCTTTGAGAGCACGTCCGCGGGGCTTCAAGTTAGACCACGCAAATACCGTTTTCAGTAGAATTCCTCCAACAGATGGAGGGGAAACGGCAATAAGCCACAAAATACACGGAAACCGGATTATACTAATGTATAATATAGCGACAGAGGCGCAAATTACCTTGCAGCTGCAAACTAATACACACAGTCACTGAGGCACAACAATTCACTGTAATAAGTTTCCTTATTATAATAGAAAAATTAAACAATTTGTCTTTGAGGTCTGTTGGCTTCATCCATTCACAGACGCATTTTGGAGCTTGGCGCTTGTTGTCATTGAAGCATGATCTCGGCTACAAGCAATTCATCAAATCGTTCAGAGAGAAAATTAAATTTAATCATCCTGCCTGATTGCTGGCAAAGCAGCCCACCTCACCTTCATGGGCGTAATCACACCTTATGGTGCGGATGCAAAGGAACCTCACTTTATCCAACACCTTTTCTAAAAAAGTGTACGAGTGTAAAGTTTTAGAGAATTCTAGTGTGTGAATTTATAGTTCCAACGTGTGCCTGGCTTCTTGGCGCAAAAAAATATGTGTAATTTCTTTTTTTAATTTCTGCTCTAGCGGTGGATATTTGGATTTATGTGCCCAAGCTGGAGTTGTTAGTGTCCTCCTCACTCCCACCCCTGCGGTTGCACTTAAATCTTTTACACCAGAATGCGCAATCAGTCAACATTACAGTGCAGACCAGTGCCCAGAAAGTCAATTTATCTCCTCTAACTGAACAACTTTCTTGCTTTTTTTGCGGTGTAGATAAATGCGGGGGGAGCATAGAGATGCACGCCGCGGACTACCTGACCTCCCCGGGCTATCCCAGCGCCTACCCACCGTCCCAGCAGTGCGTATGGGTGATTACCGCCCCTGAAGCGGGTCAGAAGATCCTCATCAACTTCAATCCGCATTTTGATCTGGAGGACAGAGACTGCAAGTAAGAGTTCACTCCTCTCGCTCTTCTCTCTCTGCCTCTCCCACCCTTCTTTGCTCTCTCTCCTCAATTCTGCCTGGATACAGTGTGAAACTGTGCCACCTATTGGTCAAGGAGATAGTTGTACATCTGTTCCCAGGAAACGGGGGTGCAGGGATGAGATATGGCGCTGAAGGTGCTGGCAATTACTTCAGAGGAAATGGGCTTTGATGGGTTTAGTAATTCATACATGATAAGGAGGCAGGCTGGACGGGTTTTTAGCATGATTTTAGGGGGGAGCAAACTCTGCAAAACTGGCTGCATCCGCTTTTGATTAATGAAGTTCACTTTGCTCATTGCTGAAATGGAGAAAGTGTGTTTACTTTTCATTTGGAAGTAGAGTTTACCTGTTTGTACTTGAAGAAGAAACGCTTTGTGTGCCTTTTTGTATGCAGCGTTGGAATAATGATCAAATTTGATTTTTAAAATGGGTGGAAGGGCTGCTGTGTTGGTTTTTCTGAGGAAGATGTTGAAAGATAAACACAAGTCAGTTAATGCTTTTATCTGTACTCATGCTTCCTCTCCTGCTTTTTCTTGCGCTATTTATGAATCACAGTAACAAAAGAATACGCCAGTGCATCCTGATATCTAACAAACCATTTATTTCTTTAGGAAAGTTCCAGTTTTTGAGTTGCTGTGAAGCTTTTGTGCTTTTCTTTGTCTTCCATCATAGTTAAGGAAATATATTCGAGTTTGGGAGCACTGGTCAGACAAAACAACGTAAGTGACGGGATGTTGTTTCCTGAGAACTTGTATTTTATATTTTTTATTTGTTTTGTTTTTTTTGTTTTCCTTTTTGTGAAAATGATCAGCAAAAGATAAATAAAGGTCTATTCAGCCTTATCGCTGTCACTGGAGGCAGTTTGGGTTATCGACTTTTTGAAAAAACATTCTTATAATGATACACGCACGCTGGAATCATTCATGTGTGCGTCTCATGGTGCTTTCCTTTGAATTACTGTTCAGAACCTGTGAGCAAGCACCCATGCAGACACCCTTAAGCCACCCTCTGTGACATAGAAACACACACTCAATTGTGCACGGCCGCACCACAACCCATGTGTTGCCGTTGTCCATAAATAAGCTTGTTTTTATGTCGGCTCCTCTGCCTTTTTTAAAAGCTCCATAAATGGCTCCTGTGTAAATCACGACTAGCTGTCCAGCGCTGTCTCACAGATGGGGTCCACCAATACTATTGGATCATGTTTCAGCACCAAGGGACTAATAAACCATTAGCGCTCGGGACAGATAGTGGATATCGTGTGTCTTTCGGGGGAATATACACCGTCCACTGTGCTGAAAGCAAACAAGCTGAAAAGAATCTCCTTTGGAAGCTAATTCTGCAGTGACCCTATTTTGTGTGATAACCCAGGGAGCAGTATAAGCATGCAATAATGCTGCTTAAGTACTTAATGAAATGTAATAAATCATGGCGATAAAATTTTCGACAGTGGCTGGCTGGCACTGCAGTAGATCTCGAACTGAACGTTATTGTCTCCCTAAATGACTTTTCCACAGGTTAATGTGCTGAAATAAGGCAGTTGTAAAATAAAATATTACAGTTTAATCAGGTTTTATCATGAGCAAATGGTTTTAATATTAACTAGAGACCATCTGGCTTCTGGTGTCGGGCAAAGCACCAACAGAGTGTGTTCAGGTTTTACGAAGATCACGTTTTTTATGTCCAAAAGGTGGAAAAGTGTGAAACCAGGAGGGAAATGGAAGCATGAGGTGTATTGATCGTGTTGCTCTTCAGTGTTATGGGATTGTTCATTTTAGCCACACGTGCCTGATTCCATGTCTCGCAGTCAAGAGAGCCAACGTTTCCACATTCTGATTGACGCGCCTGTGCCCGCTGAACAGCCTGACCACCCTGCAGCCACCTCAACATGTCATTTGGCTGTTTACTTAGGGGCCTCTCTGCTTTCCTTGATTGGTTTCATTATTTGTTGTGTGAGTTTATGTTGGATGATGATGGGGTGCAGCTCGTAGCTCTCTGACTTGGCAGGAGCGGTGTTGTTTTTGGGAACGAGTCAAATCTTCGAAATATGCCCGTCGAGGGGGGCCTTAAGCCTTTGGCAGCGCTGCGGTCCCACTTAAAAATTTCCTGAGATGATATCTTAGTTTTATTTCACTGGATGGATGGCACAGCGTCAGCTCCGGAGTATGATACGGCAGTTGGCGGGGGAATGAGTGGAAACAGGAACAGAATATAATGTTTTACTGTGAACCGAATGTCTGAAAAGTTGAGCGTTAATCTCTGTTGATAGACGAAGGCGGATGAGGCATTACACACCTGTTGTAGAACACCTGGGACAGCTACTGCTCACCTGAACGCCCTGTAGGTGCCATACATCACCCAGAAACCGTTTAGATTGTTCATAAAATCATGTTTAAGCTAAAAACGTGAAAATGTATAAACCTGGAAGTATTTCAGACTATCACTTTAAGACTCTGTTTTACAGTAGTGAGTAATATGCCATTAGAAATTAAACTAAAAGCTGTAACAACAGCAATTTAACACCTTTTATCAGCCCAGTCAATAGCTGTCATCAGCTGTTATCAGTCCAATACATATGGTCAGTAGCTCTGAGCTAGCAGGCTTAGTTTGCTCTTATAATCGATTGTATTCAACGATTAGTAGATAAAAAGACACGTTATACAAGAGACCTCAGGCAGGACGCAGTGAATATGGAATTTATACAATGGTAAATATGGTGAGCTAACAAACAGAGCTTTGTAACATGTGCTTTATGATGTGAAAGGAAGCAATTTACACAAACAGTACTGTTTTTCTCACCTTAGTCTATTAGCTTTGCTGCCTTAATGCATCCAAGTGCTTTTGTTGCCAAAGCCTACCAAAGTGCTCCGACGCCTGACCAAGTAGTTTGTTTGCATAAACCTAATCCTTTTGGTGCCTGATCCTAACTTAGCGAGTGAAATATAATTGAAATCAACATTTTTTTAAAAAGCCCCCTAACCGAAAAGACAGGTCTCAAACTCATGACTCAGTTTAAACTTGAATTGATTATGTTTCTGCAGACTGTTTATAAGCTGGCAACACAATTCACATTACCTTTACTCAGCAGAAAGACGATCTAGAAGCAGGCAGCTTACAACAAGTACCAACAGCTACGAAAACTGATCATTGATTTAGGTCTCGTAACACACAACAATAGTAAATGTATTTTGGCTAATAAACTCATTAATTTGAAATAGTGCAAATTGCCAATTTCATCTTCAAAGAAGCCAAGATGATGCATTTGAATGGTCTGCTATGTCTAATCAATAGTCCAGAGAGCAAATTGAGTTAACTATTAGAGGAAACAGGAAATCATCCAGTCTGAGAAGCTAAAAAGAACAAAAACGTGTTTTTTTCATCTTTTTTTTTGTCTGATTAATGGCATAAATTAAACTATTGTCACTTACTTGTCTGCTAATCAACCAGTGTTTCAGTTTCCAAAGCACTACAATCATCAGTAACCTTCACAGCACCTTCACAGTGCTGGTTTGAAGTGTCTCGCTAACACACATTTGGAAATCCTACAAGGAAAATCAAGCCAGTGGCATTTAGGTTACAGTTTCTCAAATATCCCTGATTTTAAGATACTCTCCAAATTGAAATTCATTGTTGGAATGACAATCCCACCTCCTCCGTCATAGCATGTAGCCGCTTGCCCATTTCTCCCAGTCCCATAATTAAATTATTGGACCAAAACAGAACAAACATGTTCCACTGCTGTGAAGCATGTCTGCAGTTAACTAGCCAAGCAGAGAAACCATAGCAGTGCTGTTCCACGAGCGAACGCCGGCTACATTTCCGACATCTGTGTCACAAAATATCTTCCCCGTGCAGCCTCATGACCCAGGGTTTGTAATTATGATCCCTAATTACAGCATATGTAAAAATATATGTTTGTGAGCCCTGTTTTCTACAGGGGTGATTCATGAAGAAAGAAATCTGGGAGGAGCTGTGCACTAGATTTAGATGATCCATCAGTGTGGAAACAATGTAGCTTTATCTGAAAAATAACACAAGTGTAACAAACACCATTATAAGCTGCTGTTATTTTAAAAGAAATAAAAATGGAAGCATCTTTTTTGTGGACTTTGAGGTCAAATAGATGGATCTGTGGTTCACGAGGCCATCGTAAGCTTCAGAAAAACAGTCAGTCTGTGGAAGTAAAAGGTCGTTGTTGGAATTATCACCCAACCTCTCAAGTGACAAATTCTGTGCTCGGTGAACAGACGAGAAGCAGTAACACTTTTTTTTCAGACACATTAAGATCCGACGGCTCTTCCTCTGTAGCCAATCTGGAGCCGCACCAGAACAAGACTTGTCTCACGTCCACGTCTGAAATAGCGTGGCCGACAAAGTGAATCCCCGCGGAGCGTGGTAAAATAGAGCAGAGGCATGGGTAAGGAACATGCGTCGGTGGCCGGATAATTTGGGACATCTTTTTAGGAGTTGGCTGAACTGTTGCCTCCTACATGAGGCTGAACTGGCACAGCGTGCACCTCACACATACACAGCACACACACAAACACAGGCAGTCTAAACTTTCTGTCACTTACATTAAGCCTCGTGTTCAGATGTCGATGCACGCTGCTACAGTACGCACAAACCACACATCCTCAAGCGCACATTCATACTGATGCATTAAAGGTAACTTCAAAAGGAAATCTGCCATTTCTATCTCCTTTCAGCGATGGATATTGTCTTTGAGCAATTTTGTTGTTCGGCTCTCATCTTTCTTTCATGTAGATAAATGTCCATAAAGAAAAATCACGCGCATAAAATGAAATAAATGATAGATTAAAGGGAAAATGTGAACCTAAAAACCTGGATAAGCATAAAAAGTGGGAAGGTTAAAGGCAACATACTGGAGCTCTAATTCAGTTTTGATCATTCGGATAGCAAGTAAGTGAATATCGTTTGGAAGGACAGAGTACTGAACGTGACTCACTGAATACAAAAAAGCACTGAGGCGATTCAGAGGCCTCTTTGTGAAACAACAGTTTCAAAGATTTGTTGAGTTTTGCTTCTGTCACCAACATTTTTTTTTGGTTACCAGCCACATCAAAGAAGAGACAAAGAAGAGGTCTGTCGTGGATTTCATAGCCCAATTTGGCTCAAATACATCTCCAGTTATATGAAAGGGACTCACATGACTCTTTGCAGTTCTGTGAAAAAGTATGACAATGCAGTGCAGTAACTTGAAGTGATTGTTTACTGTATGATTTTTTTGGGGGGCCCATTTTGCTTTACAACTTTTCTTCAGGCCATTGTACTTTGTGGGCATTTGTTTATGCACGGCTCTCTCTGAGGTCTGGACTTCGACTGGGCCACTTCTTCACCTTAATTCTTTTCTTTCTCAGCCGTTCTGTTGTAGATTTGCTGCTGTGGTTGGGATCACTGTCCCAACCACAGCAGCATAGGATTTGCTGCAGTATCAGCCAAGTTTTAGCTGTTGGACAGACATCCTCACATTTGATTCTAAAATACTTTGGTATGCAGAGGACTTCATGGTTGATTAAGTAACAGCAAAGTGCCAGGTCCTATGGCTGGGGGGGGGAAGCCCAAATCATCACCCGTCCACCACCATGCTTGATAATGAGGTGTTTGTGCTGATTTGCTGTCTTTCGTTTTTGCCAAATATGGTGCTGCACATTAAGGCCAAACATCTCTAATTTGGTCTCATCTGTCCAAAGGACATTGTTCCAGCAGTCTTATGTTCAGATGCAGCTTTGCAAAACTGAGCTGTGCTGCAAGGTTGTTTTTAGAGAGAAGAGGCTTTTACCTGGCAACCTTTCCAAACAAGCCCTACTTGTTCAGTCTTTTTGTAATTGCACTGTCACAACATTTAACAGTCAACATCATAACTGAGGCCTCTAGTTTGAGATGAAGCCCTTGGATTTTTTTTTTTTTTTTTTTTTTGCAGTTTCCCTGAGCGCTGAATGGTCTGACTTTAGAGTGAATTTGATGAGAGATCCACTCCTGGGAAGATTATGGCATGTGTCACAATAAACCTGAATACTCCAGACCAGCAAACTGCTAAAACTTCTGCTTTTATAGAGGTGCCCATACTTGATGATGATCAATTAATCGAATGCATTTCATTAGCAGCACCTGGCAGCTACTTGGCCTCTTAATTCTGGTTGAAGCAGGAAGGTGCAAATAAAGAGAATTCAGATTTGGGATTTTGTGAAGTTCAGCTAGTCGCTGTTTCAGTTGGTGAACAGTTATAAACAGTCTTAACAATGCTGACCTTAGAGAGAACAGAGAGAACCAGAAAATCCAAAACAGAGGAAGCTATCAAAGCTGTGTCACATGACCTCAAGGCTTTCCAGCACCACCAGTTTAATAAACACACAAGTGGATTTCAGTGTGATTCATATGTGGAAAAACACTGGGGTTCTTTGTTTTAGAACTGGGTTACACTCCACATCACATGCACCCTGCTGCCAAGTTTTTTTAACATGGGTTAAAAAAAGTAAATGAGTGTAAAATACACAAGTGAAAACTCTCCTTTCGGTGATGGAGATGAAACAGGGTATAGGGTCAGTTTGAGTAAAAGTAGGCACGGCTAAGAAGATAATTAGAGTAGTTAATCACAGCTGCAATTTGTGGACTGCCTCGTGATAATAACTAACATTATAAGGATATCTATGTTTTTTTTCCCTTTTCTCTACCCAGCAACACATTTAAATTTGATGCAGCTTGACATTTCAGGAACATACAGCGAACTCGTCATCGTACAGAGGAGAGGCTGGAGGGGGAGAGGAAAAAGGGAGAAAAATAGAGTTCCTCCAGAGTGTGACGGAAGGACCAGTTGCTCCTTACAGTTTGTCTCGAGGCAAAGCGCTTCATGATAAGTCAGAAAAATGCCCCAGCAGAGACACAGTCACATGACCGACATCTCGTAGCCCGGAGGTGTCACATGAATGGAAACGTACTGTTAGAGGGCATTTGTGTTGCGTGTGCAATGGTTGGTGGAGCTCGTGTTTTCAAAGTTGATTTCACGTTCTCATTTCTATTATTATTCCCAGTATGTCTCACTTATTTATATATATATTTTGCTGAGGCATGGTTTGATGTGAATAAATGAAGAATGGATCATTGGAAAAGCTTGTTTCTTTTCTATTTTGCAGGAACATTTATTTCAATGAGGAGAGATCACTTGGAGGAATTGAACATGATTTATTAAGATAGAGAAAATAAAGTATTTGGGGATTAGACTCCGATGGCCCATCATGGCTGAAAGGAATCCCAGCGGTGATAGGATTTAGAATAGGACCCCACGGAGTCGAGACGCTGGTGGTGGTGGAGAAGATGGAGATTATGGGTTGAATAGAGCTCTGGCTGAGGTGTCTGAAGTGGAGATGGGGAGGAAAATGACGGAGAGCACAGATTTAAACCATGCGACGCTGAGGCTGATTGGCTCAAACAGGGTGGACAACTAGATGATCGGACTAGAGTAATGGTGTCGGTATTGATTCAAGATTCTTTATTCGCCACATGCATAGTTATACAAGCATAACACGCAGTGAAATGTAACCTGACTCGCTCCTCGACTTGTGCAAAAGTACATAAAGTGAATTAAATAAGAATAGACAATCTGAACATTTTACAAAATAGACAATATGAACATATTTCAAATTAAAAGAATTTGAAATGTACATTGTGCCGGTGGGTTTAGAGTGTCTAGAAGAGAGTCCTGTCTCAGTCACGTATGGATGATGTGAGAGGGCGGGCGTGTGTGGTGTTGGGGGGGATGTTATGGTTTAGGGCCCGGATGGCTTGGGGATAGAAGCTCCTCTTGAGTCTCTCTGTCCTTGCCCGGATGATGCGGAACCTTCTACCGGATTGCAGAAGTTGGAACAGTTTGTTGCCAGGATGGGACGGGTCCTTCAGGATCTGCGCTGCTCTAGTCCGGCATGGGAAAGCCGTAGCACAAAAGCAGCCAGGAAAGCAGGCAGATCAGTGATTGCAGATCTTCCTTACTGAACTTATGCATAAGCTTCATTTAGTTGACCCAAGTGTTTTAGGCAACAACGAAGAAGAGTCAGCAAAACTAATATAGCTTTAAGGCAAGACCAGTAAGAGTTATATATAAGATTTAAGGTAGATCAGACAATATTATTGTCGCTTTGCAACCCACATTTTCACTCCACTTCTTCCTTTACGTGGCGTGTCCTACTTAATCATTGTCATGTCTGTCATTACTGATACTTGCTCCGTCCTGTAATGAGGTCTTGCCGCTGCTATCTCCTTCTGCATCTTTCCATTTATATGTATGCACATGGAACGGCTGGGAGGTATGCTCTCCTCCCGTAATGGAGGGTCAGGGAGGCCCCAGGACAGAGCTAGGCAGCCAGATATAAATTACTGCAGATGGAAATAACTATAGAGGTCCTGACTGAAATACACTTTATTGCAAAATAAAATAAGAGAAGAAAGTGTGATGGGCAGCGACACTGTTACACAGACTGAAGGAGTGTAGGAGAAGCTTGTTTGGGCTTTTTATTAGGTGCTTTGAGGAAACAAACCCTGGTATAAAATAGATGGTAGAATCAAATTAATGGACGCACGCGTTTATGGATGGGCCGATAAAAGGATGGAATTCAGTGTGATGGGAATAAATGTCAGAATGGATGGATAGATTGACAAATGATTGGCAAGATATGAGTGTTTTTGATGAAAAATTACATATAGGCGACTGAAGGGATAAAATCATTTCTGGGTGACTGAGAGAAGCATGACACGATTAGTGGATAAAAGGGTGTTTACCGAATATATGAATACATTTGAACAAACTTTGTTCCCTCCTCTTCTGAAAGTGTGTGTTTATACCACTTCAAAACACGTCGTCTTGAATGTCATCCTTTGTTTTGTGGCTTTAGACCGAGGCGTCGCTTCACCCGCCCCGCGCTCTGAATTCTCAGCATTCACTCTGACTTTGCCATTTTCAGAGGAAAAATAAAAGCCTCCCTTCCAGATGGTTGTATTTTTCAGCTCCACAGCGACCACACAAAACAGGAAGGCTGAATGTGCTGCTGTCACTCCACGAGTGACTTGTGGCCCAAAAAATCGAGGCGGGAGCCTTCAAAACTAATTTAGCTGTTTGTTTTTGTGTTCTTTTGTGATCTGTAACTTTAAAGCACAAAAGCACAATGAGGATTAAGTCAGCGTCATCATGTTTGCATTCTGAATGAACAGTTGTAGTGCCTTATGTAATATCATTTCCATTTTTTTCAGTAATGCACAAACAAATTTGTGATTTCTCGAGTACATTTGTAGAAATGGCAGGCACACCGGGACTATTTAAACTTGTAAAGCAGACCACCTTAAAGCTGGTGGTTGTTTTTGATTCTAAAGCCAATCTCATAGTGGCCCCTGACAGTCCTCAGCCTCCACTGCAGGATGCATGTGGGTGCAGATGGGGGCAACAAGAGGCCCCGGGAGCAGTGGACTCGCGTGCCTCGGTAGAGTTGCGTGGTAGCTACACAGAGAGTGACGGAGAGCCGAAGCCGACAACCAACACCGTGGTTGCATGCTGAGAGATCCTCAGCGATACAGAGACAAAGACTTTAACTTCCTTCTACAGATCTAACAATAGCTGCAATCATAAAAAACTGCATGCTTTCTCCTTTAAAAAAAATGAGCACTAAGCTTCAATAGAAATAGAAATACACACTGAGGACTGAAAGTTTGATCGTTTAATCCTGTGTGGTCAGAAAAAACGTTCAGCTTTTTATAGAAAAGGGAAAATCTGCTTCATAAGAAGAGATGAAGATTAAGCCAAAGGTTAGAGGGTGAAGTGATAAAAGCAAAGAAGGATGAAAAAGAGATCAGAAGGGCACCGATATACTCAGAGAGACAGCGAGCGTCATGCTGGTTGGCACGGTCAGTCTGATCCTGACCTCAGCGACAGACCTCTCACTGTTTCTCTCCACCTCCTCCACCCTCAGGGTGTCCTGTCACTTGTTTGATCCAGTCGCCTCCTGCCATTACTTTCTTTTTCTCTGTCCGTCGTCTTGCTCTCTTCTCCCTGTGAACTCAGTGTGCACTTGCTATGTTTTCATCCCACGTTCTCCCCTGCTCGCCATATGCTCTCCCTCTCTGCTTGATTTGACAAATGATGGCGAACTTTAAACCGTGTGCAACCTGAGCTCTCGGCCCTGTTTGACAAAAAACAAACACAAAACGATAACTGGCCAAATTACAGCCTACCAGCATTTGCTTTTGTCTGAACCACATTATCATAGAAGACGATATTTGCGAAGGTGTAAGAATCGGCTTTTTAAAAAAAGGGTCGTGAGCACCCAGAATAACTGAGATGTAGTGGCCTTAGATAGAAATGTGTGCATACACAACCAGAAAACAGAGTCCTTATCTCTGTTGTTTACCAGATATTGCACGTAACCTCTCAAAGATCTCATATATTCATTAACTGCAAGCCATGAGCAGGGGTAACCTGACAATCTAGGGTGAAACTGAGTTTTCTGTTTTCATGCCTCCTAATTAGGAGCTTCAGATTAAATTTATAAGATTATGAAGGATTTAGAAGTTTTGATAAGCTCATAGGAATCATGCAAACAACTTTAAGGACACCCTGCACTCAAAATAAAGTCATGCAGGGAAAAAAAACAAGGAATACAAGGAAACCTCTACAAAGAGCATAAAGAGACACCTCAATCAAAGAACTCAGAGCTTTGAGTTATTTAACGGTGATTGTTTGGTTGATTGGATCTTTTTGAGGCCTTTAAAAGAAAAAATAAAGATTTCTTTTAGGAAAAACACACCGAAGCACTTTACAATAACTGACAGATAGATTTACAGAGCTGGCTGGTGCGAGGTTTTTAGAATTTATTTAGCTGTGAATGCAATAATTGACATCCACCATTTAGTACGAACAGAGGTTAAACACTGGCGAACAAACAGACTTTCACCAGCTGACTTCTCTCTTTCAGCAGCAAATATTTGTGTAATAGGAGGAAGGGTGAACTCTGAATCCTGCTATTGTTTCTCTTATGTAAGTTAATATTGTTTAGATTTGCCTTTTTTAAACAATTACAGGCCCTGAATTCTGTGAATCAGCTCTCACATATGGAAACACTGATTCACACTGACTGTATCAAGGCAGGCATTAAACAATAGCGCACATACCAGCTAAGCAAACACAAAGTCAAGTGCGTGCACACACACGCGCGCGCAATAAAACTAACAATATGTTGTGAATGTAATCAGAGCCATTGTGGACTCATCAGTGAACTACACACACAGACAGACACTCACACTTTCACACACAAATGAAAACACATGTCAGATTAGATCCTTAACGAGCAGATTAGCAGGGAGAGAGCTTGCAGGGGGGAGAAAGGGGGAACCTAGTCGACAATGTCACACACACACAGCTGCAATCACAGGATTTACAGGACACACTCGCTGATACACTCCAGATGCCCTCAAAGCAACACACACTCACACACTTATACATCAGAGGGCATCAGAGGGCATCCATCAGAGTAAACAGCTGGATTTAACGGTGACGATAAAGCTTCTTTTGAACTCTTTTTTTTTTTTTTTTTTTTTTTTTTTTACAAAGCTTCTGGCTGTTATCTAATCTTCTGTTCAACTTCAATATATCTGATACACAGTAACCACTAAAATGACAGATGGTAGTGAATAAATGTGTCATAAATTGCTGGATGGGTTGAATAAGTTTGGCGATTTTTATCCGAAGAGGTGTTTAAGTATAAGCATCGCCTTTAGGATTATATTTCATGGGGTGCTGGTTGGATATGGCTTCCTTTAAATCTTAAGAGGCTTTCAGGTTTCAGCTCGGCTTAAGTGATTATTCAGGTTTGTTTTGATACACAAGACTCTTCTCTGAAATGTTGTGTTGCAATCAAAGTTGAAATCTGCTGCTCTGTATTTTTGTACAAATGCAATATACAATCTCTTCATTTTTGCCCTTTACTTCTGGATTATTTGTTCCTGACAGCACATAAGAATCTACTTAAGACAGTTTTTCTGGATTGAAGTCCAGCCAGAGCAGCTTTCACACTTCAGCAAAGGTCTCAGGGAAAACGGGGTCTGGCCCAGCAGTTGGCTGTGGTGTAAAAATGCCCCTGTGTGAACTTTGAAACACCTCTAAAATAGGATTCCCAGACATGTCTTTAGAGAGAGAAAAGAATCCTTGTGATTTGTTTGTTAAATGCATAAAAATCAAAGCGGCCGCACTGCTCCTCATCACCAAACGTAACGACTTCACTCCTCGTGCTTCAGTTTCAAGCCGACTTCTGTGAAAACAAGGACAGGTCAGGCTCGGGATATGAGGGTTAGAGGTCAGTCAAGGGGTCAAACTGTGTTTTGACCCCCTTCAGGGAGGACGAGCAGCTTGAGAGGCTTTTAAATATGCGTAACAGGGAACCAGCCCTCAGTGCAGCCTGAGTGGCAGTTCAGTCGCGCGATGGACAACGGCCTTTTTCTTCTTTAGCTTGTAAAGGAATGTGTTGTATCTGTCTGGGTAGAAACATCCAGAGTGACCTCTGAATGAGACACGCAGGCAGAAGATACACATCTTGCGGGCAGATGATAAACAGACGGAAATGTGTGGGAGGCATAAGCAAAAACACACAGATATATGCACGAATTAAAAATTAGACCAATGCATGCATGTATGAATGAATGCATTCATTGTGTTGACCCAGCCCAGCTAACAGACACATTTGGGCCTAATCTGAGCTACGTGCTGCACTTACAGCTCATTTGCAGCCCAAAAGTGTTGAGCTACGTTTGACATGAACAACAGCAAATATTTTGTGAGCTACAGTGCTGTAACCTACCTGACATTTGGCCAATATAAGGTGAACCTGCGGCTGAGTTAAAGCAGCCAGACCAGAATCGATGCCACCATTCAAGTTCAAATGTGGCCCCAAAGAAAACCAGTGATTTCTCCCAACACTAGTTGCTACTATCTAGAAAAACTTTGAGAATAACTTGATTCTTTACTTTCATGTGAATAAACTTTAGTGCAGTGTGTCTGTGTCTTTCTTAGTTTAACTTTTGCATACATTGCAAAGCACAGTGAGTGGAGGTAGGTGACTCTGCATAATGAGCTGTAAGTAGTTTTGAATTAGACTGATGAATCAAGGAAACTCCCCAGGAAATGCTGCATTAGTCACCAGAGATATTTTATGCTGTTCTTTGCTAACATTTAGTATAGTGCACATTTATGTGAGCAATAACAGGCAGTTGCTGTGTTTAGATGAACAGATAAGACACGTCGGTTATAACTGCCGAACATTTTTATTATGGGAAATGGCGATTAGTGTTAATTGAATGAGGAGAATGTAGTTCTATTTGGCTCTTTGGAGAATGTGCATCAACTTTTTGGTTGTTGAATGATGAGAAATGTTTCAGCTTTCCAATTAGAACATGCTGTTGTTTTAAAAACTCTAATCCTATTGTTATTCATCTTGCTAAAGTGTTAGCGTGGAGCTCCAGAAACAGTAATCCTCAAATAACACGAGACTCATTTGGGTGTTTATGTTTTTATTACTGAAAAGCCAATTTTGCAAATGGGCTAATCTCCATATAACTTGGTTTATTTTCCAAATGTTAGTCATTAAGTCCCAACACCAGGAGGCAGTTCTGCTCGGTATCATCTTTCTGTCAGATTGAAGACTGTTTCGCAGCCTCTGAGTGTTTGCTCTTTATCTCTCTATCTGCCTCCATGTCTGTCTGTCAGCAAGCGTCCATCGCTGCACACTGAACAATCCCTGCTAGAGTTTCTATATTTGTGTCTGAATAGGGTTGGATAATTAATCTCACATGTTTTTGGAAACTAGAGAGGAGAATGTATAGCGGGGAAAGCCTCTCTGTGAATGCAAATGAACTTGTCGAGTGCTAACGCATGTCAAAGTGCAGTGGAAGTGACAGTGTGTTTATTGCTTTGACCCCGGATCACTTCAGAGAGGTGAGGATTGAGTGTCGGTTGACAAAGGGTCTTTTCCCTCCCAAATCTCTCAGGTACAAAGTGAGAAGTTTGGAGTTTTTCAGGATTCAGACTCAGAAACGCCCTGCTGTGTTTATTGAAGTCTAAAGTTACCCAGGCATACTCAGGATGTAGCAAATTTTAAGAAGCTGATTAAACTTTATCTCATTTTCTGCGCTCACAGGAAACACCTGGATTTTTATTACTTGTATAAAACATACAGGCTTTAGCTCATCTTTTTTTTTTCTCATAAAACAGAAGCACTTCGAGCAACGGAATAACTTTCCGACTCTCCAAAATGTCGACTCTGACGTTCGTTCTTTTCACCTTTTCCACATTAAACACAGACGAGTTTGCAGCAAATCTCATTTCATCCTTCTGGGTCCCTAAACAGTCTGTCTAAGAAAGCGGAGGGGAAAACGGTGTTCTCTTTCCCCTTTCTGCCGGATTAAGGCTTCCTAAATGAGAACAAATTCCACCTCCTCCTCGCCTCCGTTTTAATTTCCCAGAAGGATTGCGCTGCCGTGGCTTTGTATCTGCACGGCCGAGGTGAAGGATGAGGATATTCATACTTTGGCTGCTTGGCCCAATTTATTTTTTGGGCAAACTTCTTGTGACTGTTTAATCCTATTGGCTTACATTGGATTTGCTTTAATATGTTTTCTCAGTTTTTGAGATTCATCATCATACCTCAGTTACAGAGTCTCATGAACAATTTGTCATCTAGGACCAAATTTGCATGTAGGTTCAGGGTATTTGATTAGCAGCCATGGCCATTGATCATCTAAGTCTGTTAGATGTGAAATGACTCTTGTGTTGTGATAAGTGTGTCCTTAACTGCTGAATTTGAGAGTTAGGTCATTTTTTCTGATGCTATTCTTAATCTCAAGGCTGGCATAAGCTGCTGGGTCGGGTAGAAGTGATGAATTATGTGACACCACATATTTTACTTGTCACTGTAGACTTGCCAACCGCTTTCTCTAAACCCTTACATGCATAATCTTTGGACCATGTAAAAAAGGATATTCAAGAAGCAATGATACACGTTTATCAACACATCTGGTGAAGAACCAGCACAGTCTCACAGCCAGGCAATTTTCTCCTAGCTGGAGTCCTCTGCTGATGCACTGTAACACTGAGAGCAGCTTTTGTCCTGGTTAGCACAGCTTGGCATCACATTTTAACACCTTCAGCACCACTATAGCACCATCTTTCCATGTGCAGTTTTTCTATTGTAGAGTCAGTTAAAGAAGCCCCGTTAGGAAGCTTCGAGCTGAGCATTCATAGCCTAACCAGCTTAGTGACTGTCAAACTGAGGACATTGGGATTGACAAGTTGCTAGCCAATGAGCACTGCCTGGATAATCCTCATTTCTGACTCTAAAGACTTCTGACTCGACTCCAAAGTCTTCTATGCAACCAGAACTCTTTTGGCACCAAAGAAAGCGCTTCAACATTTGCTTCACTTATCACACCCAGAAAGTTCATCGTTTTCTATCAAATATCAGGTTCGAATGAAAGGAAACGGCGAAAACAAATGGGAGAAAAATCTGTCTCTTTGTCGATAGCTGACGACACCGCTATTCTGTCACGGTGAACGGATGGGAGTCGGGCGCAGACTGAAAGTCACAATTAAACAGTTCTTTATTCACAAAAATACCAGGTGCAGAATATATACAGGTGGGGAGAAGTTGGGGGTGCCAGGATCCACAGGTCCTCTCACACTCATATTCCAAACACAGTTCCACACGCTCCTTCCACACTCGCTCGCTCCGCTGGGGGGAAATCTTCACACAGCCACGCCAAACAACTCACGCTCAGGGTTCCAAAACGCAGGGTTAGAGGTTTACAAGAGACGGAGGTCACAACCAGGAAACAAACTCGCGAAGGAAAGCTTTTCTAATTTTCACAAAGCCGGGATTTTACACTAACGTGTCTAGCACAATCATTCAGCGACAAGAGACTCCAAGTCCCGGCCTTAAGATGTGGCATAGAAAGATTCAAGATCTTTCATTTATCACGTGCATAATTATACAAGTACAACACACAGTGAAATGTGTCCTGATACGCGCCTTGACTGTGCAAAAAGAGAGAGAAAACATTATATACAGTAAGTAAAGAGGACATTATGTGCAGGCAGTGAATGAATTATATACATTAAGATAATTAAATTAAATAAACAATCTGGAAATTTACAGTTCAAATTTGGGAAGCCAGAGGATCAGGCGTGATATGAGAACGTGATAACAACGAGTCTCGTCTTAGCCAGTTATGGTTGATTGGGGAGGGGGCATGTCCTGATTTAACACACGGATGGCCTGAGGGTGCCCAGATGGTGCCAAACCTTCTGCCTGATTGCAGAAGTTGGAACCGTTTATTGCTGGGGTGGAACGGGTCCTTCAATATCTGAGCTGCTCTGGACCAGCATCTCCTGGTGTGAATGTCCTGAAGCGGGGGAAGAGCAGTCCTGCAGCAGCGTTCTGCTGTACGGATCACTCTCTGAAGAGCTTTTTGTCCTTGACACAGCTGTTCCCATACCAGGATGTGATGTTCTGCGTGAGGATGCTCTCCACAGCGCCTGTATAGAAAGTCCTGAGGATCTCTGGTGAGACCCTGAACTTCCCTAGTTGTCGTAGGTGGTACAGGCGCTGCCTAGCCTTTTTTGGACTAACATGATAGATGCGTGTTTGGAAACAGGTGTGTGGGGAAGGCAGAGCGGCGAGAGAGAAAAACGTTAAAACAAACACATGTCGCCTTGTAGGGCTGACCGGGCAGACACAGGGACCATGACATATTCTTTTTGTTCTACTTACTGTCTTGCATATTTTGTCAGTTTTTCGAACAGAAGCATTAGCTTTGATCGTCCCGGGCATGCCTGGTGGATCAAGGCATTGACGCCAGAGCTCGAGCTTCTCTCTGTGACACTAATGGCTACTGAAAGATTACAGCGTTTGATGCACTGGGTTGAGAATACGTTGGAAGGCCAGTGGTTTGCATGCCTGAAAGGATTTGGTGGCATCTAACAGTCATGTTGCAGTTGTACCGAGTCAGTCTGTGACAGTGGGGCTGTTAAGGAATATATTGTGTCAGTTAGGGAGAACCCAATTTTTAAAAATGGACACGTGTGTTGTGAGTAATTGGATGGCATGAATGCAAGTGAGTATTTATGCAAAATACGTGAGCGTGAGTAGAAGAATGACTAAGAGTATTGTAAGGAGATGAGTTGAGCTGCAGCGAGTGAGTAAGACAGCGAGCAGGAGATGATGTCGATTTCTTGATGAACACGGAGGAGGTGATAAACGCAGAGGGATGGACTGGTGTGTGTTTGTGATGACAGGTGGCATCGTAGTGTGTTTTCTGCTCACGCGCTCAGACACTACACAAACGCACGCACACACATGTGCCATCTGTAGCCTCCCAGCAGAGCGACTGGTCAGGCTGAGTTTATCGGTTAAACACAGAAACCACTCATGTATTACAAAATCGGAACATTGTAGCCTTCAGCATCCCCCCGTGTGCGCGTGCGAGTGTGTGCGCATTACTCACAAGGACAAAAATGTCTTCACAGAGTCACACTGTGGGAGCTTGGCTTGCATTTAGGGACGAAAGCTGTTATCAATAAGGAAAGCCATTAAATTAGTTGACTCGGTTTATAGTTGAGGGTCAGACGTGTAATTTAGAGATTCGAGGTCAGTTTAAATCCTGGGAGAATGAGCGTAAGTCTGTTTTCTGAAGCAACAAAAACACTTGAGAAAACAATGTTTTAATGGACAGTTTTGAGTTTGTGTATTCAAGAAGCTTGTTATTGACAGATGTTCAGTGGTATGCACAAAATCCGAGAGAATTTGGGGACCACGTTAGAACATTTATGTCCTTCCTCACATATTATTTTTCCAGTCAAGCTTAGACAGCACTGTGTGGTGCCCCCATTGTTGAACCAACAGGGAAGTTCTTCAATTGGCCACTTAACCTCCTAGGACCTGGCGTCCACATATGTGGACGTCATATTTTGGGTTGTCTAGACCAAAATACTAAATTTTGCTCTACAAGGGCCTGATATCCATTTACGGGGACATTATACTGCCACTGTTCTATTGAAATTCTAAATGAATATCCTCATATGTGGCTCTTGGAAACAAAAAACAGGTTAAAAAAAATCTGGTAATTCTTTGTTTTTATATTCATTGGGTCCCAATATGTCCAAATATCAAAGAGAAATTAAAAATGTATGCCACGGAAGAGCTCGGGTCTTAGGAGGTTAAAGTTGGTTTTGCAAATCACACAATCCATTGACTCCCATGTTAAACTGTCCACAGCAGAAACAGTCATTCTCCTTGCTTGGTACAAAAACAATTTTAGCTTCCACAGTTTTGTTCTCACTCCATATGTTTTCTTAATGTACATGTCAATAGTTGAGCTGTATCAATAATTAATAGACTTATTTTTTTTATGATTAGGCGTGTAGCCTGTTTGTTAAGTGGTATTTGGTGGGCAAACGCACTCTCACTCTCAAAGTGTAACGTTTTACGCTAGGTGACAAATCGTCAGTATATTACGGTTCCGGCCACCCAACGTGTCCCTAAATTACGAGTTCAGAAAAATGAGGAACATGAGAACCGTTTGGAATGAATCTACATGTACGTTTATTTTACTTAAATCACTTTGGAAAACACTATCTAACACGATTGAGGTGGTGGTTAAGATTAGGGATAAGGTTAGGGCTGGAATAAATCTATTCGATTTCATCCACAGTCCGGCGTGTAGCATAGGAACGCGGAAGGTCACCTTTCGCGTTCTCGTGGAATGCCTTGGGACGTGACGAATCGTCAGTATATTACGCGTTGGGAGTGCATAACCTGTGCTAATTCAAGTCATACATCTGTATGTGATTTATATGAATGTGCAATATGAATATTACCAAATTATTTGAATTCTATGGTGGAGGAAACTATGGCTGCACCTTGCTAAACAAACTAGCATGCATTAGCTCATAATTTATTCACCTTCTTCAAGTATGCTGACTTTTGGCTCCATAAAGACAAAACAACATCAGCCAAAATGCTAAAATCAATGTGGAACTTCACAAACCAGTGAGCAACATCCATTATTTACACCTAGTTTAACTAGATACACCTAGGAAATGATGCACAGATCAAATGTAGCATTCAAGGTGTGTGCGCCATCGTTTCTGGCGTACAAAAGTCCTAAATGACTCATGAACAGGAAAAAGGATGTAACAGAAGAGAACTTCTGATGTAAAGGCTGCTGACAATTTTGCCTTGTATTCAGTGCAGTTCTTGTTTACAAAGGCAAAGGGAATTTGCATTGACGGATTTTCGGGTAATTATTCAGGATATACAGTTTGGCAGCTTTAGCTGCTTAATACATTAAAAGTAGATTTGTTTGGGTGTGAAAGAAAAAATGTTGCATTATGCAATTTTCTTTAGGCCCGTTGGACGATGATGCATGACAATACCTGTTAAATTTAGAGAATAGGGCATGATACCCTTTTAAAAACAGAGTACTGTCTTAGTGTTATCGACACAATGGCTCTCAGCCTGCTGCTGAGTCCAAAAATATTTTGCTGAGGTTGTTAAAAGGCTAATGAAGGAAATCACTGGATGAGACAGTGCATGAGATGGGTGCTGTCGGAGAAAAGTGGGCATGCCAAAAAGTTTATTACAGTACTTGATCAAACTTTACCACCTGAAAATGACTGAAAGAGAAGCTTTTGGAAGAACCTTTTAATGTCTGGAGAGGAAGGTGGAGCGCAGTGTTTGCACAGAGGGATCCAGACGAAAGGAAAGGGATCTGGTTAAAATAAAGGGATGTCAAAGAAGAAGGTGTGACGGCGCTCTGCAGAAACACTGAGTCATTCCCAGCTTCAGCTTCGCCTTGCAGGAGGTGAATGTAGCAACAGCTCAAAGTTCACTCTGTAAATGCTCCTGTGATATGTTCCAGATGTGCTGTAAGAAGTTAGCCACAGGGGTAATGCAATACAACGCAGCACCATGAGCATGTTAATGAGTTGTAATGCATTTGGAGAGCAGAACAAGGGTGCATGCTTACAATTCAGCACTCCAGTAGCTTGGGAAAGAGGTGAGAAGGAATTCGGGGCTGTGTGAAAAATTCCCATTCCATGTCTGGATCTTATTTATTTTAAGTGGTAATCTGCCACATCCTCATTTGTGTTAAATTTGGCAGCGCTGGGTGAACGAAATGGTCACTGTTCTCAACAGTTTTCTTTGCACTTACCGTAACAGAGATTACTTATCTGCGAGGGTGATACTGTGACACGTTTATTTGTTTTGCTTTAGCTGGTTTCTCAACTGAATGGAAATTATTTTTAATCAGTGAAATCGCATCTTTGTTTTCCCAGTTAGGCCTGTTAGAAATTTTGCTAGCCGCCCCGTTTCCATAGACTGTACAGAAAAAAATGCAAGTGCATGTTGTTATTGCACATAAATAACAGACATATGGGACTAGCATAGGCCAAGCTATCCATTTTAGCTGCTGCCTGTGCTGACACGCCCAGACTTTAATCTTTAACTAAATCCACACAGATGAGCTATAACAGCAGCTCACCCCCCATACGAGTGTTATAAAGGGAGAAATTAGCTACTTTGTACTAAACCTTTGTACCAAGCTGTAAACATGTTATTTTGTTGAAGTTGGGGATTTTAACAGAGGCACACATGAGAATTGTCTTAGAGCCTCTAGTGGCCACTGGAGTAACTGCAGTTTTTGACACCTCTGCATAATCGTTATTTTTCAGTTGCCCATTTCTCATCATTTAAAATATAGCGTTATTGTTACTGCTGTTAGGTTAAGACCACACGTTAGGTCTCAACTTTGTTCAGTTTTAAAGCCAAAAGGTGGAAAAACAAAGAAGGGGATGCCACACCGCGCTGCCACAAAGGGCCATAGGTCGGACTCAAACCCTACTGCACTCCGACCGTGTGGCATATGGTCACCTGCTCACCCAGCGAGCTGAACTGGCACTCACAGTCTCACCGCTTAGTCATTTTCTTTTGCAGTTAAGACTGTAGCGTCCTCGCCTTATAGATTTTGTCAGGTGGTTATATATGTAAGATGAATATCTGTAAAGACTTTCCAAATGAATTCATAAACTTTCAATAATCATAGTCTCCAAACATATTTAGAAACTTGAGAAAGTGCATCCAAAATAGAGATGCAGACCAGTTTAATCTTAACCTTCAGCTTCTTTCATCTTGTAACTTTTGCAATCAAATCAAACCGTAATTATAAAAGTGACAGACCTGGCTCCTTGGGGCACACTCCCTTAATTTTCTGAGGGGGAAAATTGCACAAGTATTAGCTTACACTGAATTTTGTTAAATTATGAGTTCTTTGTGCTATAGAGTGGACAAAAAAGTCGCACATTTCTTATGAAACTGTTTAATTCTTGAAGCTCCTGCGACTTTATTATCCACCTCTTCACCTTCCTCTGCTCTTCTTCTACTTGCTTATTAACCTTCACATGCACTTCCTGTTCTATACATGACGGTCAGTAAGTGCATCCATTAATTGCTTAAAATGTTAATTTAAACATCTGCTCTTGGGCCTCCAGATGGAATGCCAAGCATTTTTGCCCTTGAGCAAGGCATTTGCCACGGACAGCTGCATTTGGAGGGCATGAATAGCCGGTGTGGTTAATGAGTGATGTGAGGGGATGGAGAGGAGGCTGCAGGGCTGAAGACTGAGAGACTCTCCTTAACTAGAGTGTGAAGAGACAGACCCACTTCATTAAACGGGCTGTCTGTGCAAACACTCACTGCCTGCAGGACTGGCTGCAGTGACTGAGGGAGTGAGTATAGCCATCTGCATGCAGCCACACACACCAGACACACACAGTTTCTGTGCGCCTCGCTCTCCCTGTTATTTTATGAGCCTTTCTAGGGGAGGACAAGGGAGGGAGAGGTGGAGGAGCTGGGTGGAAGTTTGATGCTATGAATAAAAATGCCATCACCTACACATCACCGTCGGCACTAAGACTTTACAAGTGAGCACTTAAGTCCATTTCTCACCGGGCATGTAAAGTCGTCTGTGAACGCATGCAGAGCAAGACCAGAGACAAAAGGAAAATAAGTCAGAAAAGGAGAAAGAGCAGATTTTGTACACCCAAGGCGAACGTATCCCTGTTTAAACACAGAAAACCTCATCTGTCCCCTGAGCTGTCTGAGAGCTACTGTAAATTTCACAACATTAAAATTAAAAGCATTTATTTTTTTTTATAAAATGCTGCTGTCTTTTCATAATCATGTTTTTAGAGGTTTTTGCTGCCGTAATAGGCGTATTAGTTAAATAACTTGGGGCCTGTTAATTCACTGAGCTTAGAGAGTCTGCG
This sequence comes from Maylandia zebra, assembly GCF_041146795.1. Taxonomy (NCBI): domain Eukaryota; kingdom Metazoa; phylum Chordata; class Actinopteri; order Cichliformes; family Cichlidae; genus Maylandia; species Maylandia zebra. The sequence continues at coordinate 7,214,958 of NC_135184.1, forward strand.
TCTGGGCAGCTTTGGGCTTTGACTGTGTTTCTACTTTGCCTGCTGGTGTAAAATTCTGAATTTTGTGGCATTTCTTTGGCAACTGATCCTGTATGATTTCTTTACAAATATGTTATTGTTAGCTGGATGAAAGTACAAAGCCATTGTCCTTAAATGTTTGCAGATTTAAAGGTGTCCTGGGAGAGCCTGGTCTAAAATGAGCCTTTATTTTACCTTGTTATGCTGTGTCTCCTGTCTGTCTGTATTTCCACTTTTAACCATCTAATAAAGGCAAGAAAAGCTGTTTAATAAATCCAGTTTACACTGTTAGAAAATAAAATATCCAAATGGTATTTTTTTTATAATTTACTAAATGACTTTTGACCTTACCTATAATCACCGCTATGATTTGTAAGATTTGATCTAGAAACATCCTCACATCTGTGCACACTGATGCACAGGAGCTTTGTTTTTCCCTCACCGTAAAGACAAAGAGACCAAAAAACTTTAAATCAAGATGTCTGCATCAGATAGAGGAGAGAAAACAAAGCCCTGCTGTCAGACTCACGGGGAGACTCTTTGAAAACTACTACCTAACAAGCTCTCTGCCTGCACGCTAATGCTGTTAGCCATCAGGAAAATCATCAGTCAGCAGTCTGAGTCAAGCTAACCGTCTAGACGAGCTCCAGTCAAAACCCACCGATTAAGTTTCTGTGCGAAAGCCATAGGTGTGTTTATCGTTTCTGGTTCAAACGCATTAAACTGGTCATGGTTATCTGGGGAAGCTTGTTTTTGTTTTAAATATGCATCACTGTGGGGAAGAACTCTGATTTATGTGAGTCTTATCTACGAGCTTCTGACCAACAAGCTGCTAAAGGAATATTTTCATATTCGTTCCAGCTTCCTCAAGAAAACTTGTCTGATAGGTCAGAGGTCAAACTTTGCTTCAAAACAAAAACCCTAGAGCTCTTATGGATTTTCTGTCTTACTCAAGGACGGCACAGCCAATCACGTCCCACTTCTGCCGCTCTTTTATTTTACACATATCAGCTCCGATTCTTCTTATTCCAAATTGCCTCACTTGCTGCCTTGAAAGGATGAGGCTTTGTACATCATATATTACTGCTGTGCGAAATATTTGTAAAGCACTAATCAAAACAGCTACTAACGCTTTCAGACACTGTAGAAATAATAAGAGATACATGTCAAAACAAGGACATGAAGAGCAGAGTATAAAAAGGCCAACAAGTGAATAGTGAGTAATGATTTTTTTTTCTTTCACATCCTACATGTTCTGAGTGCCGATGCTGGAGGCAGTCTGAGCAGTATAGCTGATTTCCAGTGGGTTTTCCCGTCATAACAGCCAGACAGGAAATTTAACAGTGTTTCCCACACACTTAGATTGTGTTTGTGGCGTTTAGGATGAGGCCGACCTCTGTGTGCAGCATCCACACGCTCTTAAATTATTATTAAATCCCTTCTTTAAACAGGTTGTTTCCTTGAGTTCAGGATCTATTCCTAGAGAGAGAAACAAACTGACTTATAGATAATACAGATGCGATATAAACCTGATATAAACCATATAAACCTGTGAAATGAATAGTTAATTCCAAACTTTGCAGAAGAGCTTCATAATGTTTCTTTTTTTCTGATGTAAAGGAGGCCCGTCAAACCTTTGCAAACAAGAAATCCAGTGCACACAACATCACACAGCTTCCAGGTGCACAGAGATGCATGCATAATGATGATATTACAACTATAATAAAGTGCTGACAAAATGTGTAGATTAAACAACAATTTTGCAAGTAATAAAAAAGAAAAAAAAATTAAATAATACCATAAAATCTCCTCTGTCTCAGCCTGAGGCATTTCAGCAAACACTGGAGCTGGACCTCGACCCTAAAACACTCACTTTTTGGATTATCTGCTTTCTTAGGCAGTGAATTAATAATCATGGCGTAACTGTTTTCTAGCAAGCAAGGAAAAAATATTTTATTCAACAACGACAAAATCCAGTATTTTTGTGCACTATAGCTTACTCTAATCTGATCTGAAAGCAATCGATTTGATATGAATAGAAAATGTTTCATTTTCAAACCCTGTTTTGACGATGGGCTCGTCACATTTGGTGTATGTGGTCTTGAATCTGTTCAACCAGCTTGCATCTGAGCAGACAACCTGTGCAGCTTCTTCAGGCCCAGTTATTTATTTTAGCTCCTGCATAGCACAAAGAGATGATTATCATCACATACACACACTTACAAGTCTATTCATATAGCCAGACATCCACTTTTTACTCATTTCGACCCTTAAAAGTGTAGTTAAGGTGCTGAATAACATGAGTTGATGTGCAGAGTATTTCACAACATGGCCTTGGATAAACAAAAACACACGTATTACTGATTACACACTCACACACAGACTTGAGATGTTGTAAAGCGGACGATGGGTGGACAGAAGGGTGTCGGCTGGTAAAGGATGAGTCTGCAGCGGTGGTGGGAGGTCCACGCTGAGGGCAGAGACTGATGAAGTCTCTCGGTGCGCACGGTGGGATCCCTGCAGCCTCCCGGTGCTTCATCCTGCCATGTGTTCATATTCCTGTTATCTCTGCCTCTCTCTTTCTCTCTGTGGTGTCCCTCTGACTCCCAGACGGAGAAGCCTCATGTCCGATCTCATAGATTCTGTTCACGCTACAGTTTCCTGCATCTGATTCTCTTTTCATTTACCCACACATACTTGAGACAGAGCTGATGTTTTCTTATCATCGTGAAAAGAAACAACATGCGCATGAAGTCCAGTGACTATATGGATCGCAACGTGGGGTTAGATTTAAGCAAAGATCATTTTTATATGAATGTGCAGACGTTCTAGAGTCACACAAGTCTGATCCATACGCCGTTTTTGAGGTTGAGTTGTTTAATATCATACTGCCTTGTGAGCTGCCTGTTGTTGCACAGCCCATCCAGATACCGGCTCTAAATCTAGGCAAACAGTTACATTCCTCATTAATTACAATGCTGCATCAGAGCACATTATCCAGCTGAGACCGTTTAATCCTACAACAGTATTAGCTATAAGGACAAAAACCCCAAACATTTCAAACAAAGCCAGCCAGCTGAGGTGGTATTTGGGGAAACGCCTCGATTCAGTCGAAATCCAGAAGCTCAACAAAACATGTTTGAGAACGACAAATATGCTCTTCCTTTGTTGTGGTTTCACAGTATGGGCGTGTCCCCTCAGCTCCTCGAGCAGTTGGAATCAAAGTATTTATGAAAATGCATTCAAGAATAGATAAATCTGTCTCAGCAACACAAGGCAGGACCTGTTCTTGCATTGTGGGAGTTTTTATTTCTGTTCCTTTTAACAACAGGAATGCATTGAGTTACTATTGTGTGCCAAACAGCAAGGAGGGGAAGTGAAGACAAATTCACTTCCCCTCCTCATTAAATATTTGCAGTAAGCTGGAAGTCCCACCTATAATCAGTAAAATGCCTCAAATCACTAATAAGCAAATCAACAGGAACATAAAAATCATCCTCGGTCTCAACAATTCAAAGTCAAAGTCGCGCACAGCTGCTGTTTTGCAGGATCATAAATCTGAACGTGCATCTACTCTGATTCCCCCACAGGTACGACTATGTGGAAGTTTACAATGGCGGTGATGAGTCTTCGCCCATGTTGGGAAAGTTTTGCGGGAAAATCGCGCCATCTCCGATCATCTCCACCGGCGGCCAGCTCCTCATCAAGTTTGTCTCCGACTACGAGACCCACGGGGCGGGATTCTCTGTTCGCTATGAGGTCTTCAAGACAGGTGTGTAGTTTCAAACAGAACTGCTGTGATGTCCTTGCTTTATCTGCTCAGCAGCAGTAAAAGCATGAGCTGAATGGCTCTGCTGTTTTACATAAATCCATAAATGAATGTGCTGAATACGCCTGGTGAAAAATGGCCCCTTTAAATTCAAATGTAGTTTTAGATATCCAGGTGATTGTTCTGTTGCTCTTGGATCAGTTTTATATATCACCTTGTCATACATAATGGGAAAAAGTCTGAATTGAACACCATTTTAGCCATTTAACATATTATTTGGGCGGAAAAATGCAGGAGCAGATGACAAATTGAACAAAATCGCTATACCTGCCCTCTGTGACTGAAAGGCAAATACAGCCTATATTTTATGGTAGTTATGGTAGCCACTTATCGCAGTAATTTTGCAAACTTAGTCGAATTTTAAGCTCCATTGACGCAATCATATTATCTGAGATTGCATATAAAAAAGACTGCAATCATGTGACCTGTGTTTTTGCTAAAATCATCTTGACTACGAATTTATGCTTTTGGTAGATGAATGTAGCAAGTGAGGGACACAGTGACTTTTCAGTAACAATGTAGCCATGCCCTGTGGCATACCCTGCGTCTCCTCTGTTTTACTCTAAGTTAGTGTTGTCAGCGTTAATCTCGTTAAAATGACGTTAACGCCATAACGGCATTAACGCGGCAAATCTCCATTAGCGAGTTAGCACGGATTGCCCCGTAGGTGGGGCTGCACGGCGTCAACGTATTAGCGGGGTTAGCTTGTTAACGCATTAGCGCCGTCCAGCCCCACACACACGGCAATCCACGTGTGTGTGTAACTTGCAAATGGAGATTTACCGCATTGATTCGGTTATGGTGTTAACGTCATTTTAACAAGATAAACACTGATGGCACTACTCTAAATTTAACTATAATTTAGCAAATGAACATCAGATTGTATTTAATAGGATGTAAAACTAGCAACTCAGACCCTTAAACCCATTAGGAGAATATTTTTTTAACATTGTAAATTAAGTAATGCACTCAGGTTTTTTGTGTATCCACATTAGTAGCCATTAGTTACCCCCTGGTGGCCTTTAATAGAAATGCAGATTCGAGTAAGTTTTGCACTGGCTCCACTTTTCAGACCCAGAGGTTATTTTTATATAATCTATGGATTACTGAAAGGAAGTAAAACAGGAAGAAGTTGGTCAAGTAACCATAGCAACCACAAGTAACACAAAAAAGCTTCCCGGTTAAAGAAACATACTTGGAAGAGAAAATAAAAGTAAGCCATTATGAGCCCAACCTTGACCTAAACTTAAAACTGGGCAGGAAAGCACAGTGAGTGGAGTGACCTTTAAATGAAGTGATTTACCAAAGACTCTGGAAAAAACACTTTTTTTTAATAGTGGTGTCAACATGTTTGTGATACTTGCTTTGTAAAGTTGATGAATTATAAAATCAGGAAAGTCTATCCTTATTGTGATGATTGTGTAGATGCTTCATGTGTATTATTTTTGCAGTGAGTAAATAACAATTTGTATGTTAATGTAATCATGACAGTAACAGAGATAAGAAATGACCTGAAAATAATCAAAAGTATGGAAGTGCATCTATTATTAACACCAATAAGCATTAAAAGGCGTGCAACTTCACTAACCTGCTGCAGCGTCAACAGTCAATAAAACCTGGAATTCACTCCCCGCAAGAGGCTTTCTCTAAAATTAGGGTTTAACAATATTTTTGGGTTTGTCTGCCTGACAGCTGTAGCTGAACCTCTGGTACAGTGACCTCTATAGCTGCAGGCCAAACAAACTCAAAGACCCAGAATTCATTGGAGGAACACCAAGTCCCAGATGGACAGGATGCTAGCAGGATAGACCTACATAAACACTCCCTCTCAAGGAAGGAACCTTGCTCCCATGTCCTACATTTGTATCTGGTCTTTCCTCCAGGGTCCATTTGAGTAGCCGCCAAAATGACAAGTCTCCTGTGACCACTTCAATTTTCACCAGTGGGGACTGGAGATAAATCAGATAAAAAGGGAACATGTGTGAGATTCCCCTTCGTTTTTTGTTTGTACCCAAGAGAGCAATAACCATTCAGAAAATAACGGCATCCAGAAATAACAATCCCCAGGTGGATTTAAGTTAGCAAGTGCTCCATTGTACTGTGAAAAATGGATAGGCAAGTGCTCTTTTGTTCTTTAACGAGGTGCACGGCAGTACTATGAGGGGAGGTTAGAGGCCCAGCTCCAACTGAAGCTCCTCCAGGCTCTTCACTTGTCTCTTCTCTAAACTACAAAGTACGGCCCGACTCCTGACTCTGAAACTTTAAAAATATGCTCGTATCAACTTTAATTTCAGGGTACAAAGTGTAGCCGTGACTGATGAATGACAGGATGTCATTAGAGAGTCGGTGTAATAAATCTTTAAAAGTGGGTCAGCAAAGTATTAGCATGGAAGGAACACTGGTCCTGAGCATTTTTCTTTAAGGATCTTTTTAAAGATCCACAAAAAATTTGTGCTTTGATCTTAAATAAAGTGAAGATTAGGATTCGCAGGCTCTTATGAGCCGACTGCTTGAAGAACAGATACAACTTCTTATAATTTTATCTGAGATGGATGGTGGTAATGTTTTGGTTAAAAACAGGCTAGTTTTTAACACAGTAGCCGTGCGATGTCACCTATTCCTGCCTTTTGGCCGTTGCCCTCTTTTTTTTGTGAAACCAGGCATCGTGACTGAAAACAGCTTCTTGCTCATTTATTTTACACTAAAAGGCAATTTTCTTGTATTCATTCAATTAAATTTAATATTTATATAGGCTGTTATTATATATCACAACAACAGTCACCTCAAGGCACGTTATATTGCATGGTAAAGACCCTGCAATAACACAGCTGCATAATAATACAGTTGGCGACAGTGGGAAGGAAAACCTCTGGCAGAACCAGGAGCAAGGGAGGAAGAATATTAAATAAGACTTAAAACTAATGAGAGAGGCTATAAACTCATTAGGTCATAATTAGGTCTTATTATGAGGCCATAAATCAAGTGAGAAGTCGAAACCGTCTCATAGGCTTCTTTTTTTGTTCCTTACTGACCATTAGAATGAACGCTGGGTTTAGCTAAACTTTGTAACTAATAACCCCAAATATATATGCAATTTAATTAAACAGACCCTTTAAAAATGGTTTGAAAAGTCTTGCACTTTGCACTGGAAACAGCTGCAGAGACGTTTCACCACAAGGTCTATTTAGTATTTCTTCTGCGGGTGATTGATCTTAATCATCACCGCTCTTCATCGCTAGGTTTTCATGGAACTGTGCCAAGAGTTTAATTTAGACAAATCATAAATCACTACCAGAAAACTGTTTGCCATCGTTAAAGAACGTGATCAGAATCTTCTCAGCAGCTACTAAACGCACCTTGCAGTGAGTATCTGAAAGATCGTTTTTCAAAGTAAAATTGCTCCGATTTTTCTCATATTACTGTTACGTGTCGATTAAAAAAATGAGGGTTTAACTGTGTGATGTATGAAGCGAATGAAGCGTAGTTGTCAGATCTGTGAGTGTTGCCATGCTGCTGTTGTCCCACCTTTTAACTGTCAGTGAAACTGTTGTTGTTGTTGAACGCGTCCAGCTGCCATGTCTCGTCTGCAAGCTACTGTTCAGCACCAAGACGAATGCTTCAGAACAAGCTGTTTCAATGTGCTCACACCCATTTTTATGTTATTGCACAGCCTGCACATGCACGTGTTAACATCTTATATTGCTTTTTTTGCTTCTGCGTGTGTGAAAATCAGTCTTTGTTGGTAACGCGGTGCATTCATTTGGTTTCCTTTGTGCGTATGAAACAGACAGGTGTGTGGGACCCCAGGCTCATTTAGCTAATGGGCTGTTTGTCCTTGGAGGCAACAGGGGTGACCTGCAGATGAGATGGATGCTCTGGCATAGAAGAGGGCCTGTGAAACTAGGGCACAATACGCGTGTGGGTGGGAGCATGTGTTTGTGTGTGTGTGGGTGTGCTGGCCTCAATATGGGTCCTCTACCTCCTAACAAGTTAAAAACAGCACTTGTACTCACTCAGGTAATCCCCCTGCCATGTCGCTGCCTGGCTCCTCACCACATTTAAAATCCATTACAGTCAGAGCAGCATATTGTGACTCACTGCTAAATGGAGCCACTGCTCTGAGCAATGCTCTTCTTTGTCTTCAATGCACGATTATCTCTGTCTGTTTTTGTCCTTTGAGCGCAGATCTTTTCAGATCTGTGCACCCTAAAGTATCAGAGGGACTAGATTAGGCAAAGGTTTTGGATATTATATGTAATGTAAGATTTTTTTTTTCTCGCTGTTGTTATGTGCACTTTTTTATCCTCACACAATAAAATATGTGAGGATAAAAAAGGAAAAGTGACGGAGATGACGAGGTCTCTTTGGAAGCACTGCTCCTGTTGCATTTGAATTACTCCCTGTTATAAACATTGACCAGTAGCCAGTATTAAGTGTTCTGTGTTAAAACCTTTCAACCCAAGGTTCATTTTGAGAAAGTGGATGGGGTTTGAATGAGAGAAAATTTGAGAACAAGCTGCTGTGGTCAAAAAAATATTTTTAATGCACTCTGAGCAGCTGACACACAAAGTTCAGGTCGTTTGCACCACATGTTCTTCCTCAGATGCCTCGGGATGTTGCAGTCTCATCCTGGGGGAAGAATTCATGGTGCACAACCTCATGACTGATTGAAAAAGCGACACTCATGACCTTATGTGCCACCTTCAGACTGCAGGTTCTCTCTCAAGCCATCTCTCAGCACCGGTGGTGATCCTGAAAGTTGCTTCAGTTTGACGCTGAAGTTGTTGTTTGCCGTCCTTGTTGGAATCACATGTTTTAGGGGATTTTCATTATGTGTTTTAGTTGCAGGAAGGTTGGAAATGGTGCAGAATTATTGACTATTTTAAATCAGCTGTGCTACTCGTATCCATGAGCTTTTTTCAGGCGTTTTTCTACAAGAGTGAAGACTAACAAGATTAACTAACAAGCTAACGAGCTGTTTGGTTCCATTTGTAGTCCAAAGCCTTAACCATACCTTCAAAAACTTCAATTCTATCATGTTAATCTCAGTTTCTCTTTTATATTTAATAGAGATGGACCGATCCGATATTACGAATCGGTATCGGTCCGATACTGACCTAAATTACTGGATCGGATATCGGAGAAAAATAAAAAATCTAATCCATTAAATATCACGAAAGCACCTCACAAAACTTGCAACACGCCGTAACTCACCTCAGAACGTTAGCACGTCGGAGCAGTATGCATCACGTGATAGAGCGGCTGTGGCATGCAGGACCTGTCGGTGGTCTGGATAGCATGTGGAGCTTCGCTAGCAACCCGGCATTTCATCTCCGACAAAGTTATCCCCGAGAGAAGTAAAGCAAGTGTGTAAGTCCATCTCTGAATGTTTGTAAAGCATTCCTGCGTTAAGCTTAACAAGCGACTGCCTCTTCTTGCTGCTACTTCAATCATGAAACTGCTTAATGATCAGCTGATCGGCTTTTCTGTCGCGAGTCCGTGTCTCTTGTTTGTTTTTGCACCAGAAAGAGGAAACCAGCGGATAAACAACAGCAGCACGTTTAAGCTTGATCAGCTGTTGTTAGAATTTATTTAATATTACTTTCTACACCAGGATCTTTTTCTACGTAGCTGACGCTGGTAACTGTGCAGGGGCGGATCTAGCAAAGTTTAGCCAGGGGGGCCGATAGGGCATTAACAGGGAAAAGGGGGCACAAAGACATACTTTTCTTTCTTATTCTCATTTAAAATGTCAAGCTTTTAATAAATAATTATCCGAATCTTACACCCAAAGTTTTAATTTGATGTAAAATGAATAGAAGTCAATTACTGTATATAGTGACTATTAAGTCTAATATATATACCCTAGTAAGCTATAGTACTTTTTCCTTTGGGAAGGTACCATCTGTGCAGTCTGCAATTTTGTTGAAGAAAGATGTTGAATCTATTTACTATTTCTTGAAAAATAATTGATTTCTGTGCATTTTTTCCACACTGCATCAAATTAAGGTTGATTACGTCGATTAAGCATCATGAGGTGGAGCGTGAGGGGTGGTTCCCTATTTTTTATTTATTTATTTTTGTTGTTGCTGGGAGTTGGAACCCTATTACTTAGGTTGCTTAATATTTATGCTAAGTACTCTTTAAAATACCAGAATAGGGAGGATGGTGTAGGTTTAAGTTTATTAGATTGATCAGTATTGCTGAACTATGAAATATATATTTTTTGCATACAGGTATAACAGAATAGCTTTAGTGTAGTTGTTGTTTTAAACTTGAGTATGAACTTATACAAAATGCAGCAAGATATTTTAAAAAAACTGTTTTGTTGATTAAAAAACACTGTATCGGATTCATATCGGTATCGGCAGATATCCAAATTTATGATATCGGAATCGGTATCGGACATAAAAAAGTGGTATCGTGCCATCTCTAATATTTAAGCAGTATTTGCATTTGAATTAAGAAAAGCATATGAAGTCTGTAAAAACAGGGGAGCATTAGCTGTTTGTCTGAACACCATGAATGGCATGTTTTTCTTTTCTTGCAAAAAAGTCCTTGTGGGTGTTCTCCGAATGACTGATTTTATCTGGATAAAAGGCAGCAGTGATGCAGTGTTGCTATATCATCATAAAAACATTCGTGTGCAATCTGCAATGTGGGAATTTCACACAGGAAACTGAGGTTCCCTTTTTTTAACCGACATCAGCGTTATTTTCTTGCACCCATGACCACCGGAGCTACTCAACATTATTAAATGTGACTTTTTTTTAAGCCAAGCAAATTAAATGAAAATAAAACACTGGGTTTTAGTATTTTCCCTTTATATGAGAGACTTTTTGCTAGATTTGACATATGTCTCCACTTACCTTTGCCTAATTCTGTGTATCAGTCTGTGGCTTCGTCCCTCATCTCCAGCCCTCTTTCCCCCCTGTCATTAGTACAAGAAAATCCCTAAACACTGCCACAAAAAGCACCAACCCTCATTCAGATGACATGTTCTGTTTGGCTTTAAAGATGGCACTAATGAGTGCTGGGCTGTAAAGCTCAGTCGCATCCGTCTTTTGTAACCATAACCATAACTCCACCCTCTGCAGACCGCACAGTGCATTTCATTTAGAAATGATAGCCAAGTGAGGCCTCTTCAGTGTCCTGGAACTATATTTGTCCCAACTCTCCTGTTTCACTACAGCTTTTTCAAACCAGAAACACATGTTTGTCTTTGTGGTTTGGTAGACAAGAGGGGGGCCGATTTCTTTCCTCTCTCTCTTTCTGATGTGACCTCAAGCCGCAGCTGATTGAAGGGTCATTGATTGAAAAGAAGATGAAAGTAAGAAGAAGATGGATGGACAGAGGATGGATAAATGGGAAACGAGAGCACCATGTTGTTAAAGGAAAGAATGCACTCGTGTCAGTAACGTAGCACAGTAACACATATGCTTTTCACCAAAACATTGTTAAATATGGAAATATACACATACTGAAGGGTGCAAGGGTTTTTGTCTTTTTTTGGTCTATTTGATTGTTTGTTTAAGCTGGGATTTTTCTCATTTTCAAGACATAATAGTCCAAGTTACAACATCCAGAACTGAAAAATACAAAAAACAAACAAACATTGAAGTACCAAAAACTGTAGTTCCTCAAGTGGCCACTTGAGGCTGCTTCCATGTCTGTGCAAGTAGACAACCATATATATATATATATATATATATATATATATTGGGGGTTTTTTGGTCTCCCTAGCCTATTTCTGCCTCCACAATAAAAGCACGGTGGGTGAAAAATTAGAGGCATGCCCATTTTAACTGACAGCACCATCTACAGGGCCTCGCACCCACTGAAATGATCTGACACATAATTTGATTCACTCTGTAATGCAGCCCATCCAAAAGGTTTGTGCTCTACTGTTTAATTAGTCCTTTACTAATGCACCCATACAGTTTAACAATGGCGCTTGCTAATCAAGCTCGCTAACCTCAGCTGATAACTTCACCCTCTCATGTAAAAAAGACAAAAAAAAAAACAAATTGATGATGTCATAGTCATAGGGACTATGCCCATCTTTTATATACAGTCTATGGTTAAGTCATATTTATTCAAACGGGTACAGCTTTCGAATTTGTTTGGTTGTAAATTTGATTTTTTAACATAAGGAAATCTTAAACTCAAAGAGCACAACAATGCACAGAGGCAGAGGAGGAGAGGTGAAAAGAGGCTTGTAAACAAAAAGGCTGGTGGTAATGGGGAAGTACAGGACTATAAATACTCTGAGAACTCACTGACTAATAAAACAGAAGTGAAATAAGTCAGGTTGTGGAAAACCATCTTAAAGGCAGGAAATACAACAAAGGCATGCAGTAACAGAACAAAACACACTAACATAGGTGAACATAGGGAAGCGGTGAGAAGAAAAGATGGGGCGGCAGGGAAAAGTAAAAGAAAAGCAACACAAAAACACCAGAAAAATAATCACAGGCATTGCAAACCATGGCAATTAAAAATAACCCACATTGATTGATGAACAAACAAGTTGCATTATTCATTTTTATCTTCATTAAATCAGATTAATTTCTGTCCTTGATCGACATACCGCAGCACAGATTTCTCAACCTAGATTTGAGAAACCCATCTGCACATTTCACACAGACACACACATAACTCATGCGCACACACACACAGTCCAAAGTGTGCCAGCTGAGCAGGAGTGAAGCCTCCCTCATCCCTCGCCGCCCATCTTTCCTCATCATTTATCATGTCGGCCTTTTAATGACACCACCTGTGTCAACAGCGAGGGGACCACTTCAGTGTGTGCGTGCCTCTCCTTGTGTTTCTATCAGTGTGTGGATTTGCGTTTGCAGGCATGCTCAGATAACATGCAGGTCACATCTGGACTGGCAACACGAGAAGCCCCCCGCGCCGCAACACACTCACGCTAACACACACGCACACTTTGTTCCTGCCTCCGAGCAACGCTTGACCCGCGTCCACGCCTCGTGTCCTCCTGTCTCGCTCGGAGATCAGTCACTGTCTCGTAACCTCGCTCATGTCACTTTGCAACAAGCAAGGTGTGAACCGCCCCGCCGCGTTGACCGATGCAAGCCGACGCAGAGATTTTACATGAGCAGTGTAAACATTGCGGATGTGACTGTGGAGAAAACAGCTTGTGTACAAAAGATGGCACTGACATAACAGCTGCCAAGCTGGCCCGCTGGTCTGTTTGGATGAGCCTTGTGTCACGTGTTATTACTTTGAACTGGGTCGTCTGTGTTAAAAAAAGGTTTGTCTAGATAATGTGAAGATCTAACAGCGCATGTGATGTTTTCATGCAACTGTTGTGGGTCAGACTCTGAGGCTTCATTGTCCAGTGGACAAGAATCATACTTTCTAAAAACATTTTCCAGGAATTTAATTTGTAGTCAAAGCTTTGCTCAAACCAAATGTTTCTATTTTCCCTTTAGCTCGTAACATTTTTCATCCTTCTAGACTATTTTGGTCGGTGTTAGCCAGTTTTGTTCTCACTTTATATATAGTAACTGCAAAGACAGCTAAGTTAACTAAGAATAAATATAAGGACTTTAACTATTAATTAAAGCTTATTACCAGGAACTTATTGTAAAGCGTTGCTCTTTCTTAAAACCTCTTTGTCTAAATGTCAATACTCAATATATTTATGTACTGTACGTGATTTGTGCTAGAAAATATCCAGAAATGCTGTTTGCAAAACTTAAAATTAATGCATGCACTAAAAGCTTTACACATAAAACAGAAGGTAAGCAAATATGTTTAAGAAATAGAATCATAGGCTCATTATGACTTCCTCGAAAAACCCATAAAGTAAATTTAACATCTGCGTCCTGACCGTGCAAGTTTCATTATGTTATTAGTTGTGATTGCAAGATTAGTATTGTGTTGTCTGTTAGTGTGTCTCTGGGTGCGTTGCTGTTTGTTTGCCATGATCAGTCTCACATGGTCTGGGATCTTAAATAAATTCCAGTCAAACAACCCCACCCCAGTCACAACTCAGACTCAGTGGGCTCCGACAAGGGAGGGGACCAATCACGACGCAGCAAATTGGATGGAAATTGCATGAATTTTGTCAACAAAACAAGGGGTTTGTTTTTTTTTCTCTCATTAAGAAACAGCATGTGTGTGTGAGTGGGGGGCTTTTTCTGTATAAAACAGGTATTTCAGATTCTCCTTATTTTTGAAAATCATTTCCGGTCTTAGAACTTATTACTTCCTTTTTAAGATGTTAAAGCTGCAAAAGTGTTTGGACCTGCCAAAGTTTCAGACACAGGAAAAGGTCAAAAGCAAATATATTCAGTTGATTTCCAACATGTCTATCCTTTTTTTTGCCACCGTAACAACTGAAAAGGTCAGAAATCAAACTGCTGAGGATTTCGTAAACCGTGCCAACACAAACAGACCAAAAAACCACCTCAAAAGGCCCTCTGTTGAAGCTCGCGTGGAGGGATTTTGAAGCAGATGCAAAACATTCTGACATTTTGCTTCTCATTCTGTAAATGTTTAATTTTTTCTTTCTACGTTGCAAAAACATGAATTTTATTGTAAGAAATAAACTACAAAACCAACGTAAGGGCGGACACATCATGACCCCTTACTGCCTTACTGCCCCTTAACTCCACAGAGTTTACGCCGTCGTTTAGCTGAGGATTGGTCACCTCTTGACATTTTAAAGCCTCATCTGTATCTTCTCACCTTGCAGGTCCTGAATGTTCCAGAAACTTCACGGCTCCCAGTGGAGTCATCAAGACACCGGGCTTCCCTGAGAAGTATCCCAACAACCTGGAATGTACCTTTATGATCTTTGCCCCCAAGATGACAGAGATCGTGGTGGAGTTTGATAGCTTCGACATGGAGCCTGACACCACGCCGCCACCGGGCGCCCTCTGCCGATACGACTGGCTGGAGATCTGGGACGGCTTCCCTGCAGGTGAGCGGAGGGCTGGGGTGCAACGGGCAAATGTTAGTTGAAACCTTAGAGTTTAAAACATGACTGAAAAGGAATTTAAAACTGAACTAGTGCAGACATGAAGAGAAGAGAGAGGATGATGCTTACAGCTTCAAAATAGTAATCATAAAAGAGCATTTTCTTAACTAGTCAGAAATTGTAAATGCATATATATAAAAAATGATTACCTGATAAATAATTTCTAAAGGGCATAAAGGATTTTTAATGTTTTATGAATTTCCAAGCACTCTTTTTACCCATTCATACACTTAACTTAAATGCCAGAAAATGGTCTTGTTTATGAATTAAAGCATGCAAAATAATCTGGAAAAGATTTTTTTTTAAATTTACTGATTAATGTGAAAAGATGAAAGTAAAAAAAAAAAAGCAGGGCTGTTTCTCCACAGATGTGAAGCAAAGTTACAAAAAAAGGGGCGCAGATGTAGATGGAAGTGAGGAAATTGGGAGGAAAAGGGACGGAGAAGTGAAGGAAGAATATAGAGAGTTGTGAAGCAGAGGAGAGGAGGATGAAAAAGGTTTGAGACAGCTTCCCCCTGTGGATGCTGACAGAAAACAGACAGAAAACAGGCAGAGACATGTGGATGTGAAGGGGAGGAGGACCGTGGAAAACAAGTATGGATGCCTTCCCTGCTGGTGAGATGAGTCGGGATTGAGTGACAGAGGTGAAAAATAGGTGGATAATTGCAAAAGCGAGATGCGGGATGAGCAGGGGGAGCAAGAACAGCAGACGGGGATACATACAGGATATGCAGAGTGCACGTGTGTGTGTTTTTCTTGATTGGTTCATTTAAAAACATATTTTTTAGGCTACAGGATGAAAACCCCGTTGGCCTTAACATTTAATTTCCAGTTTGTGTAGAAACACTCATTTTCACCTAGCAAAAGTCTGCAGTAGATTTTCTCATCACTTCAAAACAAAACAAGTTTCACTCACCCACGAAAAATCTTTAAAGTCACTGAGAAGTCGCTGCGTGTTAAGCCTGAGCTTAAATATGTTTAAAATTAAACCCCTCATACTCGTTGTTTTGCTGTTGCAGTTTGGTGAATCACTCTCTGTGACCTCATGCTCCCCAGCAACAAAACACATGTTGCAATGCTTCAGTACACTACAAATTATCTTCATATGAAGTATGTGTCCGAGCTTGTTCTCCTGCTTTGCACATCCCAAGTCCGGTCAGGATGATGATTATGCATTAAAGGAATAGTTTGATGAATAAAATTATTAAATAAGATCAATCTGGAGTGGCAGATAGCACTCCTGATTGAAAAAAAATCTATCTATGAGTGTCATTAAACCTCAAAGGGAGGTGTATCCAGGTGTCATGGACATGCAGAAATATGAGGAACATGCAGAAGGTGACGCTTATTTGCATCTTTTGCACTGAAAGTGAATGATGCAGAGACTCCCACACATTGTTCCTTTCACATTTGTAAAATCAGCTCAGGCACAACCTGAACAGCATTTCTCAGCTTCTATTGTTGTCTAATTAGCCGTGCAGCGTGCATATAATTGTGAGAGCTACATACCTTGGACAGGCCTGTGCCGGCTGCCAGGATGCCCACAATACTTGCTGCTGTGCCCAAAGCTTTGCCTGATTATTGCCAAGGAGGAGACTGGCATAGGGACGTGAGGGACACAAAGACTGGCACAGGTATACAGGCAGTGACATGCACTTTTAAGCGGTGCCAGTATACATAACATGCCAGGGCTTTTCCTGTCAAATGATCTGTGCGTATATTCGTGTGTTCAGGTGTGTCTGTTTGCATGAATGCATGCGGATGTGTGTGTGTGTGAGAGACTATCTGTGGGTGATGTTAAAGCCGAGCCGACAACAAAGCGTCTGCAGCAGGGTTGAGACCGGCATGTAGCTCTACATCCCAACAAACGTTCATGCGCACATCAAAGATTCTCATTAGCCACGTTTTTTTTCGTCTTTGAGGGCTGTAAATCGATTCTTCAAAAAGAAGCTCTTTCTTCTGACTGGACTTAATTAGAAAAACATTCAATGGTCTTTTGTTTGTTTTTTTGTTTTCCTATTTTATTCTTCAGAAAAGATTCTTTACAAGAGATTTTTCACATATTATCTCACCAGAACAATGCAACCATTACCAAGTAAATATCTTGATCAAAGCTTCTCATCTTTTTGATGAAAAATTCCTACTTTCTTAGTTTTACCAAAGCTTTAAACACATTTCATGGCTTTCATTAGTTCCTGGGGTTTGTCCGATTGTTTTAAAAAGGCTACAAGATGTGCCTCTTTGAAAACCTATAAAAAGCTATGATGCAGTTTATCCATTTTATGATTCTAATGCACTGCCTGCAGTTAGAGCTTACAGGAGAATTAGATTTATACGAGCCACATCCACCCATTCATGCAGCACTTTTTCTCTGTCAGAGACATGTGATGTGTGGTGCAGGGAATAGAAACTTCAATACGTGGGCCCAGAGATCAGTCTACCAGCCTTATGATTAGTAGACCACCAGCTGTACCTCCTGAGCCAGCTGTCAGAGCTTTACATGTGCATATTTATGTTAGATTGTTTCTTTAATTTCTTGTATTAGTTGACAAATTCTTGAGAAGATTGGTGGCTGAATACCAAAACACACAATTTGAGAACTAACATCTGTTAATACCCATCCAAATTTTTGCAATTTTTTTGCAACTTCAGATTTTCTGTGATGGTTCTATGCATTCGTTATTTTATAAACTTATTATTTTGGGTTACTTCAGTTTGTCGGAGAGCACAGATCGTATAAAAAACTTAGAGAAACTTTGAAATAAATATTATAAAGTTGTACAAAGCTCTATTTATTTTGGTGGCTTGGATTCTCAAACTTTACAAACTGATAGCTTAATGTCAAGAGTTCTGAAATGTAATTTTCTTCCTCACTTTTCCTCGGCGTTTGCTTCAGATATAACCATTTCCTTAGATGTATATGGAGCCATATCGCCTGCAGGAGTTTCTGCTTCCAGGGGGCTGATTGCATCAACTGACAGCCTTGCAGCAAAACCATTTTCACAACACCTCCGATAAGGCTGAAGCAGTTTTAAAATGTAATCCGTCACAGATTGTCGACTACCTGCTTTAAACTGTAACTGATAAACATAAACCATCAGAGTAGCACAGCTCAGCATTCCTGCTGTGACCGCCTTGTGTTTCTGTTTAGCTGGTTTGCCTTTAAAAGCTGAAGGAAATTGTTAGAGAAGTATAATTTTTGTAACATATAAAACTGAATCTTGCTCCGCGGGTCTCTGAGAGATCGCTGGCGCAGTATCTCCTCAAAGCAGCAGGCGAGACTCACGTTGTTTCTCATAGATAAGAAGAGGATGAAACAGGGGACCACCTGTGGATGTGGAACTCAAAGTCTTCAGACATGAGACAGTCTGTGACTGTGTGCTGCGCATAAAAACACATGATGTTACAGCGGGCGTTCCTGTGATGCTCTCATATTTTATCTTTAACTGTGAGCGTCTCCTTTACTGAAAGAGGAATCCCCGAGTATGCTGGTTCTGCCTGTTGCCCAAGTAAAAACAATAGTTTTCAATGGTTTTCAGGAGCTTTAACCCCCTCAGGTCTGAATTGTTGTCACTTAAGACCCCAAACCCACCTTAACTGTAACTAGTCAATCAGAATATATCATGTTTGTTATTATTAAATTCTTCTTCTAAGTCTTTGTAGGCAGGGAATAAAGAAAATGGTCATTCTAACTGGAAACCCCCCCAAAAAAGAAGAAAGTATTCACATTTTTTCCCTAAAAATAAAAATGTATAATATATTTATTTTCTGGTGACCAACTATGATAACACAAACCTAACAGAATTACACCACTTTGCATTATTAGCATTGTTATTATTATTTAAAACTCACACTGTTGACTGTATCTGCATTTTTTTTTTCATTATTTGCCTGACTGAGCGTGGTGATTAGCTACAGCACTTTTAAAGTGACAGTTTACTTTAAATATACTTATTTTTCATTGTTTATCCATCTAGATTCTGGTGTTAACTGATATTGCTTTTATAATTTAATTCTTTATACTGAAGTACACCCACCAACCAGGTAAATAGAACGACTGGAGACTCAGTCCAGTGACATTGTAAAAACATATAAACATGAATGGTGCTAAACATAATTCCTTCAGTAGTTCCCTAATAGTTTGTGTTTCTCAAACAAGCTCAAACATGTGTTTTGTACAGAGCACAGAGTTTGCATTTCTGTTATTACTTGTATGCATAAATCAGGGAACAGCAAACCAGCTGAACATATTTTTAAAAAGTTACATTTTTGTGCAAGCAAGGAATTTATTCAGCAAATTGAAGACAAAGTTTCTAATTATAAATAAATGTAAATTGGGAGGTTCAATAGATGGTTGTTTTCTGTATGTTTCCTCATAATTAGTGTTGGTAATTACACTGTACTTTGTAGGAAATTTGTACAAAGAAGCTTAAACAAATCGTTTACATTTCATGTTGTAAAATGGATGTTTATTTTTGTGGCGTGAATGTTTTAAAGTCGGCTTTTATTTATTTATTTGCTTTTTAACATGGAAAAAGAAACAGGTAACTCTTCCTCAATCTGTTCTTGGACCCTTCAAAATATATATTTTTAATATATCTGCCATATTTTGCTCCTCCCACAAGACTACAGCTAAAAGAAAGTTTTTGCATGGATTGTTATAATTTGATGTCATGCGATAGGAGTTTAAAACTTAATCAAGGTGTGATATCAGAATGAAATACCTTGCACTCACTTGATACAAAGGTTATTCATTGCTGCGCCTGATATGATCCTGTATACACACTTTGCTTGGAGTGTAAGGTTGGGAGTGTCAAAACAATACGTGGTGGGAATGAGTGTTTCTGCTACCTGCCACCTCACCTTTATTTCTGCCCCTAAGGTGTCACATCACTCCTGAGAGGTGGGAGATTGTTGCTGACAGGAGATTAGCTCCAAACTTTGTTTGTTCAGAGCAGACTCGAGTTTTTCTAAATCTAAATCAGAACTTTTCAATCTTGGGTTCCATGCAAGATTTAACAAGTAGATTTAATTGATGTCGCGTAATATTTCCCATGATAACAAGGGAAGTATAGGACAGAAAAAACACTCTCTGGTCGGGTGATGAGTGATGAAGCTGACATCTCCTTTTCTTTCTCCCTCCCTGTTGCCCATACTCTTCCCCCTTCTCCTCCCAGTGGGCCCTCACATTGGCAGATACTGTGGCCAGACGTCCCCGGGCCGAGTGATCTCCTACACGGGCATCCTGTCCATGACCATCACCACTGACAACGCCATCGCCAAAGAGGGATTCTCTGCCAACTACACCATCCGCGAGAGGACCCTCCCCTCAGGACACGAAGACGAGGGTGAGCAGCTGGATTAGTGAAAGGAGTGCGCGATGCGGAGGGCAAAGCTGTCATCTGGTTCACTTCTTTGATATTTCTGGTCTCATAGAGAATGAAAACAGAGTAAATATGAGCCAGTCTGTAGTTTCAACTCAACCTAGTTGTCCTTGAGCACGAGGCAGTAGTTCCTCCAGCTCTACAGAAGCCGGACTCTATCCGCTGTCTGACCTCTGGCCTCTGTGTTCCAGTCAATAAAAGCCCCAAAAGACACTGCATTATAAAATAACTATTAATGCAGTTGAATAATTAAGTTAATGGTTGATGATCAATATTTGCTATAGTCAGCTGTTGCATTTTACAGCTTAAAGTCCATTTGTTGTGGTTGAAGTCTAACAAATGGACCAAAAATACTCCTTCCCAACCTTTGGGCTTATTTTATGATAAAGCAATTTATTCTCCTGACAGCTCATTCAAATAGTGTTCCCATCTAAGACCCGTTTATTTTAATACATGATAGCCTCCTGAAACTCGGCAGTATTTAACAAGAGTGGTGCATAGATGTGGGTAAGATTATATATTACATGCTGTGTAGCTTAGATATATTTTCTTTCCTTTTAATCATCCTACAACGCCTGGGATTTACGCACGACTTTGTAGGGTGTGGTTGGAGAATGCTGCAGAATTGTCGATAGCTGTTTTCTGAGTGGCTAAAAGGACAAATTTGAGTCTTTAGAATAAATACAACCAATCTTGCATATTGTTTTTGTAAGTGATAACTTACCAGAGAGGTGTTTTCTGAGAGATAAAACCGATAGTTCTATGAGTTATTTGCAACAGCTGTGCTTAAATGACTCAACCGTTACCATCAGACACGTGAGTGTAATCTTATTACATGGTTGCTTTTAAATTAATTTCTTTTAGCTTTTATCTCCAATTCACTTGATCAATTTCCCCCATGTGGATACTATCATGAGGCAAAAGTTCCTCATGCTTGGTTATTGTCTTTTTCGTGTTTGTTCATGTCCACGTGTTCGGGACAGAAGCCGTTTGTCTGCATCGGTTGACTGTATGACCTTGCTGGAATGCCTTTAGGGGTTTAAGTTATGCTGGCCTGTATGCTAACTGCACTCTGGTAACCCTGACCCCGGTCACCCCTCTGTAGGAATGTGTGTGTGTGTTCAAAGGTGAGTTTCCTTAAGGTCCCTCAGTGGCGCTTTAGGAGAAACCAATGTAAAATACTCAGTTTGCTCTTCCAAATCGATCTTTAAGTGTTTTTTAGGGTAAGATTACCGGCAGCTGCACACAGAGGCCGGTGTTATTTTTTTTTTATATAAAATCTAAATAACTGGTTATGTCAAGACAGGAAATATAAACAGACTTGGAAATGGTCAGACACAAATAGTTTTTGGCCAAAATCACAAGCCAGTTATTAGATATTTTGGAACTTTTGAGAAAATGAAATTATCGATACAGAGAAAAGCTTTTTGTTAATAAGTCAGAGCAATGTCCGTGTCTACACGTAAATGTTAAATATTTGAATTTTTAAGAGAAAAAGCACAAAGTCTCTCGGTTTATTGTTCCAAATTTTGAGGATAGTCTTGTTTTAAACCCCTTTAACTCCAAAGGTGATATCATGATGAACAGATCACACTCACTCTAAGGGAAATATTTCTGTAACCAAACATGTAAATCTCGAATTTCACCAGAGGGTCAAAGTTGTTATCACCATTTTTTTTTTTTCACTCCTCCTGTTTGTTTTTGCTGTGGGCGGAAGATGTGGGTGTTTTCAGCTTGTATCTTATGTTGATGGTGAGCATTCGAGACAGTGCGATAATGCACTGATGTGCATGTATCAGATATGTCAATTGGTATTTAAACAGTAACGATAAGTCGCTTTACTAGCCGAATTTTCTTTTTTAGGATGTCTGACAACAGCCCTGGGTTTAGAAAAAGGCTCACGTACAAATATACACATACACATGGGAAATTACTTTGCCTGCAGACCATCGGCTAGGCTCAGCAGATTGAATCAAAGCTTCTCACCAAACCAAATCACACTGTCTTTTCTGCAGTTTTATACAACCAGGGTTAGCTACTCCTGCAGCAGGGGGTAATTCAGCAGTTGCCAAAGGGTGCGTGGACACATTTTAGGGTAGCTCAACAGCTCTGACACTAAGAAAGATTTGTACTAAATAAACCTTGTGATACAGGCGAGAACACCAGCTGAGAAACAGTTGTTGATTTTTTAAAATTAATTCTATTTCACCTCTGTTTAACCAGGAAGCAACTGGAGATCAAAATCTCTTTTTCAATGGAGATCTACCCAAGACAGCGCACTGTTACGAGGTTAAGAGTATTAAATCAAATGTAACATGAGCAGGCGTGGGATAAAAGTAAAGCAAATCAGGGAAAGCAAGTAACATGACAGAATTAGCAATTCTTTAGAGCTTTACAGTCTCACTGGAGACAAAAACATCCAGCTTTAGTGTGCACTGGAGGTTATTCATGAACAAGGTGCAAAATAAAGTCCTGGCTACCTATTATTAAAAAGGAGACATCCAGAGGAGCGAAGGCTGTGGAATAATCACCACTACAGCTACTGTTAGTTGACTCTGTGGACTCTTAAAACAAGCAGACAATTAGGATTATTATGATTTTTTTAATTAAACTATCAGTTAAATTTATGGTGTCTTTTTAAAAGGCTGTAATGCCAAAGGAGTTTAGCCAGTCTGACTTTGTAAATAAAAATATGTCAGCGTTAATGAAGATCAGGAAATCAGACTAGTCTGGATAATGAAGTGTCGGAGAAGCAGCAGGCATGTAAATAATGTCAGAGAGATAATGAAATAGCTGAAATGTGAATAAACAGTCAGTTAAAATGCACACATTTGAAACAACTGTCAGATTAGAAGCCACAGCTTTAAATGTTTTATGTTGTTTTTATGCAGATTTTCACACCAGTGCTGCGCTTCAGTTTCGTAAAACAATCCACAGAGAAGTTTTCTCCAAGCAAAATGCTTACAGTCTTAGAGGAAGCAAATGCTGACGTCCTGCAGTGAATTTATGGGTTTCTCTCACTCTGTCCCTGCCATCAGCAGTGGCCTCCAGCAGAGCTTTTGATCAGCTGAAGCATTGGCGGGGGCTTCAGTTTGCATCCTTTCTTTTTAGATAGTGGGGTACAGGGACAGGCTGGATGTTTGTCCCTCGTATACCTGCTGCGGCGGGGACGCAGGGGCTGTCTCATGAATAAAAATAAGTTTGATGAGACGGGAGCTGAGCTGAGATGGAAAGCAGAAAAATCGAGAGAACTGGAGAGCTGTTGAGGATAAGCTTGTGTTTCAGCTGTATGAGCGTGCTTTCTTATGGTCTAGTTGTAGTTTCAGAGCATTTT
The DNA here is from genome assembly GCF_041146795.1 of Maylandia zebra. NCBI lineage: Eukaryota > Metazoa > Chordata > Actinopteri > Cichliformes > Cichlidae > Maylandia > Maylandia zebra. The sequence continues at coordinate 7,238,534 of NC_135184.1, forward strand.
CTGGCAAGAGGATTCTTCTGGGGAAAGCTGAATTGGAGGATTTGGGCCTGAAAATTGTCAATTTAAAAATAAATAAATAAAAGATGATGAGCACAATATCCAGCTTTCTGCAGGCTTTAGGAGATGTCGCAAGCAAACTTTCTCCCTGGTTTATTTGTGGGACTTGGAATGATGTAGTGTGTTTGTGTCAGTCTGGCAGACCTTGTGTCTCCAGACAGCCCTCCCACACACACAGTCACACACACAAACACACATTTCTTTACGGCCACCCTCCCTCTTCCTTCCCCACACTCTCCTGCTGTTACAGAGTGGACACTCATACCTAACAGATACAGATGTGCAGCTTGACATTGTCCAAGCTGCTGTTTTTGGTCCGTTTCGTAAGACCAGCGGATTGCAGAGCTCTCTAAACCCACCGAGGAGTGGATCATCCTTCTGATAAAGATTAAAACTGAAAGTCACAGAGTGTTAAAGCTGAACCAAACACAACAATAGCTGCAATAGCTGCCTGCTTGGGTTTGTATGCATTTATATCCGTTTGTAGCTGAGCACATATGCATAATAGCACCTCAACAAACATTTTATTATTGGAATTATTGTCAATTTACTTAACAAAACATGTATAATATTTTCTCTAACAAACATCAGAAAGCCAGAATTATTTTACTTTAACAATCATAGGTCACAAAGAAAAGCAGCAAATTATTTTAGAAGCTGAGAATAGCAAATATACTTGAAGAGAACATTTCCCATGTCTGCAATCACTCACTGCTCACTATAATGGACTATTTAGTTTCCTTTGAGTGCTTCTGAATGTATAATGAGTATGCTACACTTGACTATAAGCATCCCACAATATGTCTCTAAAGGCAGAGTACAAAAAAGTGGTTCCTAGACAAGCGTCGTATATCATCGTGCACAAATAGCAGGGAAAGCAGTGAATCACAACAAAACTACCGCATTTATTAATTAACAAAAAATCTGTTGGTATGAGGTGAATTTAAATTTTGTGTTAGTAAGTACGAATTTATTCATCGGAAAACGCCCAAATCTTCCCAACGACCTCACTATATGGTTATAAAGGGGTTTTGTTTTCATTGTTAAAGATGCATTTTGTAAGAATCTCTGCAAATTGCAACTAAAACTTTCACCACTAGAGGCAGCAACAGACACACAGTAGAAACAGAAGTGCCGTTATCCGCTTTTTTATCGTTAATAATTTTATTTTTTGCCCTGCCTCTATTTTTTCAGTTTTTTTTTTATTTGTTTTTGTCGCCATCTAAATAAAGGTCACTTTGACTCACTGCACTATCTTGTTGTACTGTAAACTAAACTAAACACTAGTGCTGTCAGAGTTAATCTCGTTAAAATGACGATAACGCCATAACTGCATTAACGCCGCAAATCTCCGTTAGCGAGTTGGCGCGGATCGCCCCGTGCGTGCGGCTGGCAGGCGCTAACACGTTAACGAGCTAACTGTACTAATGCGTTGACACCATGCAGCCTCACGCACGGGGCGATCCGCGCCAACTCGCTAACGGAGATTTGCGGCGTTAATGCAGTTACGGCTTTAACATTATTTTAACGAGATTATTGCTGACAGCACTACTACAAACACATTCGTTTACAATAAGAACTTTTAATGAACATTGCTATACATGGCCCATGAAAAAATTAGATTCACAGCGATGGTAAAGTACACAGCAGAAAATCAAAATTTAGTTGCAGATGTAGATTAAAATGTGTTTATCGAAAATAGTAACGCCACCTGAATCCAGGTTTTAAAATGCAAGGATTTATTTAATCTGTAAAGTGATTTATAGTTAGATTTTGAGTTACTTTGGACCAGTTAGCAATATCATCTGCTTCTGTGCCATTTTCCACTATTTTGTTACATTTTTATAGCTTTTTTTGACATGCTGAAGCTTCCACAGATTCACAGTAACCCTCCGTGGCCTGGACTAAAGCAAAAACACATAGATTGTTCAGTCAGATAGATTTTTATATATTTTGCTGGCTCCATATGTCTGCACATGGAGTATAGCCTGTGAATGTGTGGATGCTGCATAGACATATCAAACCAGTGCAGCAGCTCTTTGTAATGACCTCTTACTGACTTCTCTGCAGGCAGCAGGAAGCTGGGACAGACTACTTCACATTGTCTGGGCGACACTCTAATCACACTCAGGCTCACTTGTTTTCCTGCCTGACACAAACTCAAACTTGAGTAGTTGTTTTTTTTCCAACTCAGATTTATAACTCTAACTTTCAGAGCCCGGTTCTGGAGTTTAATGATAAATTCATCCATTAGTAATGACTGCATGCAAGAGCAAAATACCAAAAATTCAGTTCATCCAGCTAATGATGTGTGTAATAGACTTTTTAAACTCATATTATAGAAGCCGTTGGTATGATTTTGACAAACAAACATTTTCCCATCTAACCTGATGATAATTTATAGGCAAAAGAATTAATGCGTCTCTTGATTCACAACAGTAACTTGATGATTATTTTCTCGTTGGGGGTGTTTTGATGTATACCTGTGCTGTGGAGCTTTTTATCTGAAGGATTTCTGTCTTTTTCGTCTCGTCAGATTTTGCTTGTATGGAGCCACTGGGCATGGAGTCTGGAGAAATTTCCTCTGACCAGATCACCGCTTCCTCCCAGTATAACTCCAACTGGTCCCCTGAACGTTCCCGCCTTAACTACCAGGAAAATGGCTGGACACCCTCAGATGACAACATGCGGGAGTGGATACAGGTGAGTAAATTTGTCCTTATTTTTAACTGTCATTCATCATTCATTATCGTTATGGGTTAGAGTTACTCACGTCTATATCTTTAGATAATGTAGCGATAATTACTGCTATAATTCCACATTTGAAGGCTCAGAATAGGTTAGAGGGATTGAAATTATGTCACATTGGCTTAATTTTCAGAGTGTGATCTCAGACTGAAAGCATCCTTGTATCTCTGTGGAAAGAGAGTGTTCCTCAGTTTGAACTTCACTGTACCACTGAGACCATGCTCACATCTGGTCTGAATATTGTTCACTCATATGTACCACTTCTGTGTATTTTATGGGGACACTCGACAGTGAAAAAATAAACCAGTCTGCATTATTCATTGGAGCGTGCCTCTCCAGCACAGCTGACATCTCTTATTCATAGTGAAATCTGATAAACTAGCATCCAGCAATCCCTGAATGAAGGAGCAAAACATTCTTGTGTTGAAGTTTGGTTTTTTTTGACCCTTTAATAAAGGTGGAACTGTTGGGTAAATTTGTTTGGTTCAATAGTTGATCAATTTGTTCACGCTTGTGGAACATTTGACATAAAATTAATATAAACTGGTGAGGAGAAACTATTAATGCTTAGTGTGTGGTTGTATTCTTAAAGATGATATGTAGATTGGTAAATGGACTGGTTCTTATAAAGCGCTTATCTACTCTGAGAGCTTAAAATGCTTTTAAACAACTTGCCTCAATCACCCATTTATACAAACACTTTTCTATGCTTTTCCTATCTAAGTGCTTTCTAACTAAAACTCAGCAACTTGGGGTTAGCTTCTTGCCCAAGGATATTTAGCATGCAGACTGGAGCAGACGGGGATCAAACCACCAAGCTTTCTGCTTTACCTCCTGAGCCACAGCCACCCCAGATTAAAGATTTATATACAACTAATGCTGTAGGATGGTTAATGGCAGTTATTTACCACGGTATAGTAGGTATTTTATGAAAATACCACAAAACTATGCTAACTTGTTGTGAAAATTAAGCTAGCAGCTACCCTGTAGCTACTATACTAAGCCTTTTAGTTGTTTTTTCCCCCCATATCATGAAAAAATATATATTATTATTTCTTACTTGTTTTGTTCTGCATATAAAATAATCTAAATTTTGATTCACCACCTGATATTTTTTCAGAGAGACAGTATTAAGGGTTAAAAATAGCTGCAGCTAGCTTATTACTTTACCTGTAGCTACCATTAGTTCTTTTGTGTTGCCTTCACTAAGAGACAGCCAAGTCAAAGCCTACTTTTTTTTAAACATATCAATATAAATGTAGGTACTATTTTTGTACGGAAAAATACAAAAACAAGGTGAGATGAGCCACAAATGTGTGAGTCCTCAGGACAAAAGCTGTTTTTCCCTTATTTTCTAAAGAAAAATGTGGTAAATCAAATTTAGGTTTTTAACTATGATTACAGGAACTAAAATCTAATTTATTTACATTCATATTAGAACCCATTAAAGTATCATACCCAACAGATGCTCAAATTAGTAAAACTCAAGGGACCTTTTTATAATTAGCAATTGCAAAACAAAACCAGCCTGTGAATTTCCTAATAAGGGTTGAACCAATAAAAACAAAATCTACTTCACATAAACAGTCCCAGTGCTGAGGTGCGGCCAGAGTCCAGCACTGTCCCATTGTCCGGGACAGGAACTTATAGAGGAAGACTCACAATGCCCCTCGCAATAAGAGCAGACCCTCACTTCCCTCCTGTGAGGCTTACAACAGGAAGCAGACAGGAAGACGGCCTCAGCGGTGGATTAGTATTAGTGGCCCTCTATTGTCTGTCTTGGGACTTGTTTTAGGTAGTGGCTCATTGCTGAGCCCTCTGAGATGTTAGGATATGAAGGACAGTGTTTTAATAGAGGTCAATGGGTAAATTAAGAAGAGGCTAAATTTAATTGAGCGTCACTTTAAATACTACATAAAATATGTAGTATTTAAAGGTTTGCCTTAAGAGATGTTAAATATTTATTTTTCCTGATGGTACCAATTACTTTGAAGGATGTTTCATTTAGTAGAAAGATTCTTGGAAATGCACTGTTAATGAGTTAAAGCCCCTTTTATATGTTTCTTAGTTTTTGTAAGGTTTCCATTCATCCATCCATTTTCTTCTGCTAATCTGGGGCCGGGTTGCAGGAGCAACTATAAATGCATTGGCTTTCCCAGGCCAGCCGAGAGAGATAATTTCTCCAGCGTGTCCTGGGTCTGCCCCGGGGGTTCCTCCCTCACCTAGGACGCATCCTTGCCAGATGCCCGAACCACCTCATCTGGCTCCTTTCGATGCTCATTTCCGCTGCTTGTATCCACGATCTCGTTCTTTCGGTCACTACCCAAAACTTGCAACTATAGGTGAGGGTAGGGATGAAGATCTACCAGTATCTGATCGCTTTTTACACCACGAAGGACCGGTACAGTGCCTGCATCACTGCAGCCGCAGCACCAATCTGTCTGTCAATCTCCCGCTCCCTGAACAACACCCGTATATTTAAACACCTCCACTTGGTGGCGTAACTCATCCCTGACCCAGAGTGGACACGCCACCCTTTCCTGCATGAGGATCATGGTCTCAGACTTGGAGGTGCTGATTCTCATTTGTGCCGCTTCACACTCGACTCGGAAACGCTCCACTGTTAGCTGACCTTTAAGGTTTATTATCATTAAGTGGGCACTTGGCATCATCTTGTTGGTCAGTCTTGCTGGAAAATCTCATTTATATTGTGTTACTTGAAAATGAACATAGAAACTTAGAAGATTTACTAAGAAATTATCTCTTTTTTCCATTGAGGAAAAAATTACCAGATTTAACTTGTTTTTGACTCTTAACTAAATACAATGAGCTCCCTTCACTAAAGTTTTAAATCACCAAAGAAGACTAGGTTGGCAACAGTTGTCACTTTAACCACATATGCACTGTGGCAGATCTACTAACATTATAGATGGAGGATAATATTCCTGCAGAGGAGAACTGGTTTGTTTCTGAGCCTCTGGGCAAAGTATTACAAGGCTGCCATCTGCACGGTGCAGATTACTTATTATACACACAGTGGACAGACAATGGCAGTGCAATTTGTTTATAAGTAATATGTATGTGTGGTGTATTGCTTAATTTATTTCCTTTGTTTTATTGCACACTCCTCTGTGCAGTTAGATGCTAATTTTAATATCTCAGAGAAGAAATTGGCAGTTGTTTAATGAATCATTTCTCTTTAAAGAGAACATGGTATGCTTCTGTCACATTTATGCTGCAACATTGGTGAAGTTGTATTAAGGTTTAAAAACTCTGTTTTAGACATCTTATTCAACTCTTGGCTCCGTATGATGTCTAGGGCTGCCACGATTAGTCGACTAGTCACGATTACGTCAAATATCAAAATTGTCGACGACTAATTTAATAGTCAACGCGTCATTTGAAGCTTTGTAAGATCCTGAAAGACGCAGGATTAAGTAGTAGGATTTAAGAGTGTAATAAAGGACTGAAGCAGAAGATTGCAGCAATGCATCTAACAAGGATGCTAGCTGCTGTTAAACACCAAAGAAGAAGAAGCAGTCTCCGGCATTGTAGCTGTGTCCAGCATTTGTAGGCCGATTACGTGACAGCGATGCAAGGCTGTCCAAATTCAAAGACTCCTCCAAATGCAGCTGAGAAATGTGTCCTCCTTTTCCCCAGATTTGAAGGATAGGTTGGGTGTATCCTTCGTGGCCCAACCTGTCCCAGAATTCATAGCGCGGCCCAGCCAATTCCAGTTTCCAACAATGGCGGCAGCTATTTAGTTTTAATATTATTCTTTCTGGGTCACAAAATAAACTTTTAAGATGTTTTCAGGCAAAAATGTAGCTGTGTAAACTTCAAATTGCTGCGCGATTTATCAAGACATCAAATATTTGCAAAAGTGATCTGACGTAAACATGATATATAAGTCACATAGATAACTTAAGAATGTTATTGAGAAAAATGTCACAGAGAGTTGATTTCCCTAATATGGTAATTACACAGCTCACTGAGAGTACAGAAGACCCTCCCACCAGATGTTCAAACCAAATGTTTACCAATACTAAACTGTGACTCATGCAAAGCTATTTCTGCATGGACTAACAATGAAAATGCATAAAGGTCGCTTTGATACAAGTGATCAAAAATACTGTTCTAATCTCATTAAAGGTTAAAACATAAAATTTGCTGATATAACAAATTTGTTTTGACACCTCTCCGGGAAGTTTGCACAATTAATGCAGAACAAGCCTGAAGCGTCAGTTCAGGTGATGTTATACACGAGTGCAATTAATCAAATAATTATTAACTGACACACTGTGAAAATGGCGCTTAGCTTTCTTAGTAATGTAGGCTTTTTAGGCAGCATGGTGGCTTCAGGAGGTACTGCTGACAATCTGAGCCTAGAAAAATTCATGTCGCTCACTGTTATTGACACAAACACCCATCTGTGCAGCTGCAGTGCAGAGACACTGGCATTTTTCTTTTTCCCATCAATTAATCTGTAAAATCTGCAGGGTTTTTTTCTCGATAACAAAACACCTGGCTTGAATATGCCTTTTCAGCAACATTGCTTCTCCTGTGTTTCCATCTCAGAGCAGTTTGATTGTAGGTACTGCAGGAGGTGACGATACTCCTTGTGTCAGAAAGCTCTGAGAACTCTGAAAGCTACCAGGTCCAGTTTGGTGTGTGCAAGCAGCTTTCTGCACGTGTGTTCATCCGTTGCTCACATAAAGAAACATGAAGAAATGGCAGACCATCCCCCTGCCACGGTGATTTATAGCCTCCAAACCAATGCTGTTGCTCGCCCCTCTGACTCTGTGAGGTATTTGAGTTATGACTGGTGGATTTTGTGAGGAGAATTTTCCCATTTTATTTGATTAAGTGTGGTGCGTGGCCAAGTCTGCACAGCATGGTTTGCCTTACGGCTTTCAATTCATCTTATTTGAAAAAAAGGAATTATGACTTAGTTAATTCTTGCATGCCTGCCTCCACCACTGCAAACACCTCTATTATTCATTTAAAGGCATTTATATTTTATTGATACTATTTTCAGGTTCCTATTCATAATGTGATCGGGGTGATGTTACCCGGTGGCGGTGTGGATGGCGACACACCATGAGCTCATTATCTAGCTGTATGATAAATATGTAATCATATTTTGCAGTGCCGCGTAGTGACCCATTTCATCAACATGCTGGATATTTGCAATTAAATGAGGCCCAACTCCTACAACCACATTTGCTCAAGAAGAAATACTGAAGTTTTACTTGTGCTGCAGTAAAATTAACCAAGCAGGAACTTTGCAGTCAAATGAGCTTTAAAAACAACTTTTAATAAAAAAAAAAAAATTATAAACTATGAGTCTGTACTCACAACTCATGGAAGTCCTCCAATCTCATCATGTAGGCCTTTGGCACTCTTTCAAAGTGGAAGCACACCAATATGTCTCCAACCACCATCAACAAATGAAGTGATAGCACTGGGTGGAGGAGCCCATCTACTGGCAAGATTTATAGATTTGATAACATTTGATAACTGCCATTTAATGGGCTGATAAGATTCTGCATATGTGCATATGGGGGACATTATGATCTGATTCACATGTTTTTAAATTAAATTTTAAATGAGGAAAATGCAGATAGATATCTACCTCTTACAGATAAATAACTAGTTTTGGTTTAAGCGATTAACGTTAAAATAGTTGGAAAGCAAACATTTTAATAACTGACTGTATTTATTTTAATTTCTGGAAAATATTTACAAAAAATCACTACTTGGGAAAGTTTAATTAGCTCTAAATTTACTATTTATTATGGTTGTTATAAATATTTTATTGTTTACACGTGTTTAAATTGGGCTCCACTAGTAGAGCGGCGCCACAGCACAATGGCACCAAAGTAATTTGTTGGATACTTGAGATTAAAAGGCACTATATATGTGCAGAGCATTAAATAATTAAAAGCTACAAACAATATGTTGAGCATATTAAGAACATGTACTCGAACATGTATTCGATACATTCCTAATTCTTATAATTACTACTTACTCTATTATTAATAGAAAAATTCCAAGGCAGTTATATTGAAGTCTGAAATAAGAATCATTCATAAATAAAAAAAAAAAGTTATTAATGGTAAATGGAAATTCTTGAGTCGTGTTGAATTTCCTTGCCATATGGGAAACATGGTTAGTAGGTGCATCTTTGCAATTGACCTGTTATTGAGGGCAGTGATGTAAACCCAGGAAAGGTTTCCTTCCCCTCCTGGCTTCAGGTATTTATAGAACCCCTGCTGTTTGTCTTCAGGATCTCTTTGACGCCACCAGGAAGAGCATCTGTAGAACTCATTTAGACATATCGCAAGTGAGGTGTGTTACTGAAACCGGGGCATTAAGGAAGCGGAAAGACAAAAGATCATCCACAGAATGTTAACGGGTCGGCCTATCCAGAGCAGACCTCTGGAGGAATGCCACAGTGAACTTCCAAACCTGGGAAATATCATTAACCGAGACAAATAATCAGTGCACGTCAGACTTGTTAACATAGAAATGTGTCCAAAAGTTGTGATGAACGAACTGAAGAGCCTTTGCACTGATTATAAATATAATTTCTCAATTAGTGAGAGAGGAGAGGTCGAAAAAAGGTGATGTTCTCATCAGTTATGTCAATCATTCATCAAAGAAAATAATGCCCCCAAACCATGTAGATCTAATTAGTCTGTTCATTAGCTCATTTTGACTGGAAACCCGAGGCTGCTAAAAAAAAAAAAAGAAGAAGAAAAGATAGAAAAAAGACGTAGTTGGACAGTGAGAACAAAATATATTTCTTTTTAAGCAATGCCAAGTAGTCATGCTGTAATATGATTTTAAGGATCCCGTGGTTCTAAATGGCACTCAGCAGATGCATAATTGCATTCAAACAAAAAACATTTAAAAGTGACTTTTTTCCCCCCTCCAGCAACAATTAGGGCCATTAATGATTTTGCCATTTAATGATTTTAACACTGTAAAAGCAAGCCACATGCCACAGCTTTGCAAAGCATTATTTGCAGCATTAGTATAATTTAATAGTAGAATTTTAGCTGTTTGGACATCACTTCAAATTCACTTCCTCGCAGCATGAAAATCAATGAGCAGTTAATGAGAATTCGCTGTTATTTTATTATTTTAGAAGGAAACCCTGTAGTTCCAGAAATATATTTAAAATTAGAAACTAACAAAATAACTTAAGAAGTGGAATTGGACGTCAACAGATGCAGCTTTATTTCAACATTTGAATATAATGTGAATATAAAAGGCCATAATAAAATTCTTTGCAACTCCTTACCGTAAATACAGCATCAGTTTTGCACTGCTTTTTAAGTCATTCTGTATTCATATACTGGACCGTCTTCTCCGACTGTTCCAGGCAGCCCTTGATTTCTAATATTATCCATGTAGCATTAAGCTCAAAACAGGTAAGGATGTGCTACATGCTAAACAAGCTAGCATGTAGCTAAAGAAGCTACATGCTGTAGCTAAACAAGCTAGCATGTAGCTTGTTTAGTTACATGCTAAACAAGCATGTAGCTAATAAACGTGTTACTCATTGTTGTTTGATTTGACAAATAATCAGCCTAATAAAATATCAGCTGTATGGACAAAACCTTATGCTAAATATATGAAAATAAAATTAATATTTAGGTCGTTGTGTAGTTTTCCACATGTTCCAACCATCTAATTATCTTTTTTATCCATAAAAACAAACTGCAATCAGCTGCATCACCACAGGCCTCCACTTTCCTAAGTAAAAACTAAAAACTTCAGATGACAATGGAGTAATTGAGGCTCAGTCTTTCTCTATCACTCTAAAAGCAGTATCCTGTTTTGGCAGGAAGTAACAGAGTTTCTGTTCAATCTCATTTAGCCACACTTCAGCTCGAGTTATGTCCCCTTCCTGCATTTTGTTCCCTTCATTAAAAAGCTCTAAGTGTGACCATTTTCTGTGGCATAAATGGTAGGCACTGCCAAGTGTTGAATAATTAGAAGATGGAAGAGCAATTACCCTCGGTCGCTTGATGGAGGAAGTCTGGAGAATGGAGTTATGGCCGACCGCTGCAGAAAACATGTAATGACAGCAATGGCTGGCCAAAGGATGGCTGTAAATGGTTTTCCTGAAACACTTTGTTTAATCTTAAGTAAACGGTCTCCCTTTTCTTTAAAAGCTCTTGTGTCAAATATTGTTTTCGCCACAGAAGAAACTTTAGCACTACAGGGAAATAGCAGTCCCTCCAACCCGTTGTTATACCCAAGATGTTTGGTCAGGACCCACAGACATCATATTTTAACATGCTGTAGCATCATTTTTGAACATGCATGGTCACCAGATGGAGTTCATTACGAGTCCCTCGGAGATACAGACTCAATGAGACCGCAGCCAAAAGTGGTCTGGCAGTGTTTTCACTGCAGGACATGAAGTCACTTGTAGTGTAGATAGAAGTTTACCTTTTAACATGTGATTAAAGTTGTGAAAGGGTGTACTTTAATTCAAACCATGTACTTTCATGGGCTTACGAAAGTCAAAACAAAAGTAAAATCCCAGACAGGATTCGGACTTTTGTCTTCTGGTTGGAGGCTGTGGGATTGTCCCGTCCACCACTCCAAAAACCAACTACTGCAAACTACTGTAGGTTCTGGTACTTCCTCCCTCACAGTGGAAATTGACACTAAAGGGGCACTTTTTGTGTAAAACTATGATGAAAAATGGCAACGTTTCCATAATATGATTAGTTGGGAATGAGAATATGTCGATTTCTCAAGTCAGGTTTTTACAAAACGTATTGATATCTATTATGTTACACTAGAATTAACATTAAAGTTACTCTAAAATGAATCCTTTTTTCCTATTTCTGAATCAGGTCTTTATCCTACACGCAGTATTCACGACTTACCTCCTCACCTCCCAGTGTACTGACTTCTGTTTTTATTACAAGACCAGCCTTTCTTAATTTAAGCCTTTATTTAATCAGAAAGTTTCTTGAGATTGAAATCTCCTTTCTACGGGATGCCTGGCCAAGAAACCATACCATTAACTGCAGGCTGCTGTGGCAAAATCTCAGATAGATTTCTCCGTATAGGAGTGTCCATTAAGTACAAAATCACAGCTCCAGAAACACAGAAATGACTGTGACACCTACTATTGATAGTTTAGCAGAAATTAATATTTTCAAAATCCTTTCAGCACTAGCAATTTTTTTAAACTTTATTAAAACAAATCTTCTTTTAGGATTATGCATTTCCTAATAATTTTAAATTGGTATCAGTTTTTCCATTTAATTAAGGGTGCCCTCTGACTTAACCTTCCCCGACTTGCTTCACTTCTTAAGTCAGAGCAGATCTGGTAGCTTGTTTGTGATTTCACAACAAAAACCTGCTGTGTAAATCTTCTCGGTCACATACAGTATGCATAGTGTATGTGGGTGAGACGTCTCGTGGGAATTTAGATGAGAACAGAGCTGGGAGCGCCGTCAAGTAATCCCGCAAAGTATCGTTTCCCAGGGGTCTCCCTGTCAGTTACACATCCCACAAAGACCTGCAGGAAGCTATTCTCTGCTCTTCTCCTTAAAAGGAAACAGTGGGAGAAGTCAAATCCTGACTTCTGGGGTCTTCCCATGTACAATATCACAGCTGCAGTGTCTCTATGGTAATATAATTACACACCATATATTATAGCCATCCCACATATAGCTTAGAGTGTATTTTGGTATGCAACTGATAATTTAGAAACTCAACAAACAAGCGACTGAGTTTAAGAGGAATTAAATGGAAGCGCCATAGAAAGTCTTTATTACACATTTAAATCGTTTCCAAACTTTGGAGAAACTCGATGTGACGAACACGAATCTGTGTGTTGGTGAAATAAGAAATCTTAATTTAAGATAAGCGTTAGTGTGGACATTTATAGACCACTGTGAGGCTTTCTGTTATCACTGCTGCTCTCTTTGATGATAACTATCACTTCTTAATCTCCTTTTTTATCGTTTCCTTTTTCAGCACTTTGAACAGCCGTGTTTCTGGACGCTGCTGTGCTGCATTGAGATTTAAAAAAAAAACTTCCGCCATCTGAAAAATTATTTTTATCTGTTTTTTTAGCCCTTAGATCATAATTTCGTGAAAGAAACTTGGGGGAAACGTATTGCCGGGAGATCCGTTTTGATCGAGTAAAATGTGTGGTTGAAAAAAGATGATCGCTTCTGAGATTCTTGCTAATAATTTGAGAAATCTGCATATAGCTGTCCTACTGTCTGTTTAGGTCGACAAATGCTTATCTGATCCTCTTCGAACTCGTTGGACATGTTGCTCTGTATCGTTGCGAGCACGGTGCTGAATCTGAAGTTGTCTGGATGAGCTGTTTTTATGTTTTAATTTGTTCTGTGTGGCCAGTGTTGCCCCTACAGCAGGTGTCGTGAATCTGACGTAGCCACTTTTATTTTTTATATGTCAAAGCTTTAAGTGATTCTTTCTATTCTCCAGCTGCAAAAAAATGTGTAACCTTTAAACCACATTTAATTTAAATCTACATCCTACCCTACATTTATCGCCAAGCGCCTTATCTCTCAATTTAGCTATTCCCTGAGAAAGCTACAACCCCAGGTCTGCACACTCTGTGCAGCCACATTTGAACAGACCAATCACACGCATGCATTCAGTGAGCGTTTCTTCATGAGTCCTCTTGTCAAAACTATAAACTTAATGACTGCGTGCACGTTAAGGACATCTGTACGTCATAGTTACAATCTCTCAGAACAGACTCTGTACTAGTTAAAAGGAAAAATTGAGTTACTCAATATTATGTTCCCATTTGGGGGATTTTCAAGCATAATTGAATCATTTTCATTTCACATTCTTTTCTGTTTTTAGGATTTCTGGGAAGTTTGTCATTGTTTGCTATACTGGATAATTTAACTCAGACACATGACAGTAAGCTTAGTCAGTCTAGCCTCAGAGTCAATCTGAGAAAGCCCCAGACACATCATGCTTTTTTTAAACTGCTACTGCAAATCGCCTTGTTGTCGGCCAAGGTCTCAGTTTTTAAGAATTCAAGTGTCAGAAAAGGGGAATTTAGATCAAGGTGGATCAAGAACTTTACTGTTAACAACAAGACAGCTCCCAAAAAGAAAGTGTTTTAGCTAACTCCTTATATTTCCTGACTGGTCTTTATTTTGCTATTTAGTCCAAACAACATCTTCAGCACCTATTGTAGTAGGTTTGAGTAATACAGCGGTTTACTGTTAATTCCCTTCGAGCTGACATGCCCCTCAGCCCGCCCGTGGTCGAGTTACATATTTATTCTTTGCTTTCAGTTGTTGGTTTAACACAATCTCTTAAAACCAACCCCGCATGTCACACACTAGTTAGTAGTAATGCAGACTGACGACCATAAAAGTAGTCATGAGCTCCTACAAACACACACTGTCAGGCGTGCGGACAGTTTTAGACGTAAATCGTGTATCATGCTAAATTACTTCGTGGGGAAATTTTACATTGTTGTTAATGAGAAAGCTCTGACATGCGTCTAACAGTCAAATTCAATCAAACAATAAATGAAAGAAACGTCAAAGTCTGAAGTCACTTCTGGGATTAATAGCTAAAACGAGAGATGATTTCAGCCATCGATGCCTCCTCTCACTGTCTTTAAGTGAGTATTCATTACTTATAACACTTGCCAGCATTTTACTCATAGAAACAAGTGGCAGCTTAATGTTTCTGTAAACTCTTTCTCATTAGGTTATGTGTCTGAGTTTACAAATGGGGTGGCATATCTCTCCAGCATCCTCCTCTGATTTTTCACCGTCTAGTTAATGATGAATCACAGTGTTATTAATGAGGTCTGAGTCCTTGTTTCCCATATGCCTCAAGTAAAACAGAGCAAGACACTGTAGCCTATCCAGTCAGTGCTGCTTTCATATTATGTCCTTATTGTATATTTTCTACAAGATACAAGAACTAACCTGCAGAATTCTGCAAAAACAAGTTGCTTTATTTCACTACAGGCACATTTTGACACTTTAAGTTGTTCCCAAAGAAACACAATCTTATGCTTGAGTGCACTGGGGTTAAATCGGGCCTCAAAACTCAGAACTTTTGAATCTACAGGCTTTCATTTCCTTGCTTAAGTGCTCTTTGACAGTAATTGTTGTTCAGTGGAAAAGCATCTGCTGTTGGATTTTCTGTCACAAATCCACTCTTTTAATCGCCGCTCCTAAAATATTTTTGTCTCTGATGTCCCCCACGGCTTTCACCCACACACTTTTTACTTTTACTCTTCTAACAGTTTGTACAATACTTCTAAAACGATTTCATTTTTAGCTAATTTTGATTTTTACCCATTTCAACAACCTTAATGCATTTACATTTCCACTGTTTATGTACTGTATTCACATGTTTTTTTCACCTTTACTGATTGCTTTTTATTACTGTTTATCCATCACATAAGTAACAGTTTAAAATTTTTAGGCAAATCTTCTTCAAACCCAACTCTTAATGGTCTCATATTTCTCATTATCAGCCACAGATTATACATAAAGACAGTCTGGGGTTTCGGCATGTTGGAATGTTGTAATTTCCACTTGGTTACAGTTGTAGAATTCAGTCGTTGGACTTTGTTGTCTCTACAGGTGGACTTGGGGTTCCTACGATTCGTCAAAGCCATCGGGACGCAGGGTGCCATCTCAAAAGAAACCAAGAAGCACTACTACGTTCGCACATACAAAGTGGACCTGAGCTCCAACGGAGAGGACTGGGTCGCCGTGAAGGACGGCTCAAAGCAGAAGGTAATGATGAGTCACTTATTCTCTTACAATGATCATCTACCTAATGCTGACAAGTAATGAAGGACCCTGCATTCTAATCAATGAGGTAAATGGCTGAATCAATGTTTTCCAAGGCTACAGCAGCTGGCTGCATGCCTAAACTAAAGTGTGCACTGAAGGTCTGCTTTGCATCCCACTTCTTTTAACACGTTTAGAATTCATTTATTCTGGCACTGGAAGTTGTTGGTGCAGAAATAAACTTCTAGGGACTGAATTTAGGCAACATACTGACAAACACTGTGTAACACGAAGCTTCAAAAGAAAGTCTCGTCTACTCTACGCTAAATCTGCATCACGCTGAACATTCGTGGTTTATTGTTTCAGGTGTTATTTGTTGTTTTTCCCAAATTCTAATTACTGTGATAGTACAGTATCATCCAAAGTCATGCAAAAACACACTGAAAGCTCAGTTCTTAAAGGTCTGCATAACCACAAGGCCGCAGCTCAGGCAGTTGTACCAGTAGTATCAAAACAGTTTGCTGTAGTCATGTGCAACGAATAAATAATTTTCAATAAGGCAGCTGTGGTGTTACTGTAGTAGCAGCTGTATTATTGGGAAGAACACTCATTTCTATTGTCGATCGTGGAGATGCTAGCAGCCAGAGCAGAAGCTTTATTTGCACTTTTGGTGGGAGTAGCAAACACTTACAGTGTTACAGTGCATAGCTGTACTGATTAGCAGCAACTGTGATGAATAGCAGTAAACATTCCTGCCAGCGCTGCTGTTTTGCCCAGGTTTTCTCCTTCTATTTAAAGACCATCCCCTGCGCCCTCACGCTTTAATCTTTCTCCCGGCAAAATCACCTAATTTAGGAGTAACTGTGATGCATGCATACATAACATTTGTGCATTTCTTTAACGTTACCTGAGTTCCAAAGTCATGTATGGAAGCCAGTCTGGAAACAGTCCACACAGTTTTAAACCCATCAGTCACTGCGGCGGCCCGACTGAAGTGGGTAAATATGAGTAAAGTAACAGATGCTCTCCTGTGCCTGTATTTTTAGATCTTTCTGGGGAACGACAACCCCACAGATGAAGTTCACAGCCATCTTCCCAAACCCACTCTGGCTCGCTACATTCGTATCCGCCCTATGTCCTGGGAGCAAGGCATCTGTATGCGCTTCGAGATCTACGGCTGCAGAACATCAGGTACACAAACTCATACATACTGATGTGGGACCTCACTCCCAGCTTCAACTCCTGATGTATAGATTTATGTTCCACAGCTACTCCGCCGCATACCGTTAGTGCTGAAGTCCGTGTTTTTACATATTCCATTCATACATTTTCTTCTTAATTAACTTTCCCTGTCCCCTCGGGGATTAATGAAGTTTAATGTAATCATTTTTTCCCCCTTATCTAACATATACATATGCAGCATATGCATCTGCTAATACTCACTGGATTGCTTTTTTCCCTATTTTCTAATATAGTAAGCCAAACAGACTGTATATACAGAAATTTCCAGCTCACTTTACCATCTCCATAATTTTTCTCCATGCTCAGTAATCTCTTGCAAATATTCTGCATTTTTCCCCAAACACAAAAAGAAAGATTTATCATTTATTAAATGTTTTATGAAATTTTAATTAAGAAAAATGTTCAGTTCTTTCCTGTTTTTATAGACCATTCGTGCTCTTCTCCAAACCTGAGCTGAAATTTTTAACATAGCCTCTCTTTAAAAGATGGATAGAGCCCCGCAGCCTTGTTTCAGAGCTAGAATGTGCTAGAAAATTGGTAAATTTTAAGCTTTTGAAAATCCACCAGGGTAAAGTTGTGATGAAGGTGGTGATTACAGGCTGTAATCATGAGTGTTTTCTGCTGTAAAGTTAGCGTTTTATGATGCGAGTCTTACTCATAGTCTAACTCGAGTGACCGTTAGAGGAACTGCACTAATTGGCAAAAACAAAAAGCCACTGATCTCTTAAAGAAATGACTAACATTTCACCAGCTCGTCAGTTCTTTTTTCTTCCTTTTACTTTTTCCTCACTTTTGTTCATCATGAATCAAACTAACATCTTTTCGCTTTGTGGATGAGAAACCCCCGCCGCTCTCTGTTGATTTAAAATAATCACTGCTTCCAAAGCGAGCGCAAACTCCCACAGAAGGATGCCGTTATTCATTACAGTGGAGCAGAGGAAAATCATGGTGCCTCATTACTCATCCCCTAACATTACATAAACCTCAGTCCTTGAAGTGCTACAAACAACTCTCAGTAGGAGGGCCTCATGAATTGGATATCAGGCTCTTACTCATTGGAGAACTGGATATAGAGTGCCGGACAGGTGATTCGGGAGATATAGTGACGCAGTTTGGAGAGTATATATGTGTGCTGTATGCAGGTAATGCACTTGAAGCAGAGCCATCATTTACTTCAGAGCACAAAAGTTTTTATCTACATTTTCGCAATTTAAAGAAGTGATAAAAACATGAATGCACGTTATCGTTTGCTGTCCCTGGGAGGACATTTGGTTCTTATAAGCTCAGCAACATCAGAACGCACACTGGCAGCCCTGTAGGAGGTTTCCATAAAGGAGTCTGAATAGCTTTATACTTTCACACTGTGCAAGAATTTACATCCCCAAGAGCTGTTGTTGTTGTTAAACGGCAGATACAACTGTGGGAGCATTTGTCAAATGCAAATATCATGACTGTTTGGGCCCGGATATTAGCTCTAGCTTGTTGTGGATAATGGATTTAACTTAGCCTTGCAATGACTAGACCATGCTGTGCAAGTATTATTAAGAGTTCACATTCCAGGCAAGCTTATCCAGTCATTATCCCAGAATATTTTCCAATACTTAAACACTGTAATGAAAATGGAAGCGTTCGAAAAAGCAGCCTGGCCCGGTTGTTGAACAGATTGTACTGTAACCTCAAGGTCGCAGGTTTTTCACACACGTCGATGAGTCTGTCAGCATCATGATGCCCGTGAGGCGAGACTTTAAACCTCCAACATGTTGCTAAGATTCTGCTGCGAGCCGCCTCTTGACCTCTGATGATGTGAGGCAGATTTGTAGTTGTAAACTTTTCTCTCCTTCTTCATTTGAATCAGAGATCCGCCCGGTTTTGCTTAATGAGGCACATTTGTCATTTTGGTTTATATAAATCATTTTTAAAACTCAACTTGACTTCACTGCAATAGGAGTGAAACTTTCCAAGCCTTCTATGTGCTGAAAGAAAGCTTTGTTTAGACCAACTCTGCATGAATAATGCAGCCTCTTCATTTATTTCGGTGGAGTGTTCAGTGGAGGCTCGGTATCATCTGGCAAGGTGCTGTCAAGTGTATAATGCAACTAAATTAACTTTTACCCTGAATGCAGAATTTCTCCTATCCCCTTTCATGCTCATCAAGAGAAAATAAAATCATTTCCACTGTGACAACTTCCCCCTCCTCGTCCTAATGTATTAACTTTGCAGTGTTTTGGTGTCTGGTAACTCTTCATACTTGAGGATCTGTTAAATCCCGAATCATTTTTCATCATCTAGCTGGTACTTGAGACTATGTTGCAGAGCAGGGCGATATGACCAAAAATATTTATCACAATATATATTTGAACATTTGCGATAACGATATAACTGACGATATAATTGACACTAGACAAAATACTTTACAACTCCACAACTTTATTAATGCAAAAAAACCCAAAACATCAATGTGTTTTCACTTAAACAAGCAGCTGTTTTTTATGTGCATTAAAGTTATATAAAAATGTAACAGTGCAAATGCAAATTCCTTGCTGACAGTTTAACCAAAAGGCATTTCCGGTGGAAATTGGCCGACATATCCTCAGCATAACCATGTAGAATATCCACAAAACTTAAAAAGAGGTTATACACACACAATACGGTAATATTATGTTGAAGCACAGTACATATCAC
This sequence comes from Maylandia zebra, assembly GCF_041146795.1. NCBI lineage: Eukaryota > Metazoa > Chordata > Actinopteri > Cichliformes > Cichlidae > Maylandia > Maylandia zebra. Next base: position 7,258,054 of record NC_135184.1, read on the forward strand.
TCCGCGAGGCTCCTGCCTACGGTAGCCGTAATGCACCGACAATCCATCAAGCGGTGCGGCTTCGTAGCTTAGCAAAGTCGTACTAAAAACATTTGACAGATTTTCGAGCGCCGTGTACATAAAATCATTTCCAGGTCAGTAAACACAACCAGAATTCATACATAACGCACACGGGATTATAAGGGGCACTGTCGATTTTCAGAAAAATCAAAGGATTGATTTTAAGTGTGTCGTATTTTCCAAACAACACGGTAATAGCGACGGCCCGCTAGCATGCTCTACCAAAAATAGTGCTTTGTTGTGTATCTGAATCTGAGGGACGAAAGCTAAACCAGTTCCACACCACTGAAGTTGCAGCATTTTTACAAACCAGTTCTGGTTCATCCGTTTCGTTCAGCTATTATCTTTTGTCATTCTCCATCACCGCCATGGTTTTTCTGCTTTTTATGAAAACAAAGGCACTGCGCATGCGCGTTTTGCCCATATTCTATCGCGATATTTCATTTTCTTATCGTTGCCCGACATTATACCAGTATTACCGTGAAAGGTACGATATGGCCCAGCCCTACTATGCGGCAACACGATGAATGCTTTGGATCTAACAGTCACAAAGAAGGAGGCATATTCCTCTTTTTTCACTTTAATGTTGGCCTGAACATAGAGGGCACAGACGTGTTCATACCTAACAACCTTTGTCTTATAGGTGTTGGAGTATATCCAGCCATGATAGTAACATCAGTAATGGCAGGAGAAATATAAAAAGAACACAGCTGAGACACAGACGTTTGGATGTTTGGGTTCTTATCCATCACAATCATGTTGCTATCAGGGAGCTTTCTAATCTGCCCGTTTTCATTCTGTTTAATGTCAGTGACCATAAACTTACAGTCGCAGTCAAAAAGAATTAACAAGGAGTCCTGAAAAAGATGTTGTGGCAGCTCCAATCACCCTGATCTCAATATTATGGAGTCAGCGTGAGACTGAAATCCCGCTGGTGCCTCAATCCACAGAAGACGCTCGGAAAAACATACCCGCGAAGTCAAATCTGTGCTTGCGTACAAGAAGGAGAATAGTTGCTGATAGTCAAGCCCCTCAGAATCAGAGAGGCTCGACTCGGGAGGCAGACACCCTCTTTAAGATTCAACTCACAGCTTTCCTTTTTGATAAAGTTTTTAGTTCGAGCTCGATCAGGTGACCCTGAATATCCACTGCTAAAGGCTCAGGCTCCTGGAGGACTTTCAAGTGATGCACTGAGCACTTATTTTCCACTCACGTCTTTTCACTCCCCACCTGTTTATACACCACTGCTGCATTTTTGTCTTATCTCTCCATCCGCCTCTATTTCGTCTTGTTTCTCCATCATCTCTGCTGGAGATTTCTTCCTATTAAAATTTAGTTTTTTCTTCCCAACATCACAAAGTCCTTGCTGATAGGTTTTCTCACAAACACCTTACTGTCCCTTGTGGCGACTGTTGTTGTGATTTGGTGCTATGCAAAAAGGATACTGAATCCCTGCTTCGTCTACAGAGCAGCAGCGTACACACACTAAAAGTTTAGTAATTCCTCGTTTATTCAAACAAACCCATGCTGGGGATTAAAGATGACTCTTTGATATTTTTACCAAAGCGTTTAAACACTGCTCCAGCACCCAGAGGGCCTCAACTAAAACCGCTGACTTAAGCAGTGACAAGATAATGATGGCCGTGGCATTTCTTATCGTACTTTACGCCTTTCAAAAGTTTCCTACCCACTGTTCACTGTCTGCTCATCGTTTTCCTGCTGTACAGACTACCCGTGTGCAGGGATGTTGGGGATGGTGTCTGGCCAGATCTCAGATGCTCAGATCAGTGCCTCGTCCTACGCTGACCGGGGCTGGGTGGCCGAGAACGCGCGTTTATTGACGGGAAGGTCGGGCTGGACCGGACAGTCGACAAAGCAGCCTTTCAAGAATGAGTGGCTGCAGGTGGGTTCACAAACACAGCTGAGTTTAGAGATGAAACAGGCAGATCATGACCTCATGTGTGTTTTATTTGTTTACAGTGTTAGAAAGTTCAGTTATCCATCCAGCAGCCACAAGCACATCCTTAACTGCTGCACTGTTAACTGAAACAGTGCTTCCCAAAGTTTCTGGCTGGTGATGCTTTGATATGAAGACAGTGTCTGCTCACTCATATGGCCACGAGTGCTTTTATAAACTGTTTAAAATAGAGTATACAGTTTATTTTTCCTGTTCCCCACTCAGATGGGAAGCATCAGGCAAGAAAAATATCTACATTTTGACTAGCAAATATCTAAATAGTCTTAAGATTTCTCAAATTATCCTGATTCCCACCTGCAGAGACCCCAGCCCCCAGAGTGGAAACCACTTGTCCGCACCAATCCAAGCCAGTTCTTTTTAAATGAAACCACAGTTTGTCTTTGTCATTTTTATAATCTATCACAGATCATAGGTGTAGACAGTATTTTGCTCCTTCACAGGTGGATCTGGGCCAGGACAAGACAGTGACCGGTGTGGTGATCCAAGGAGGAAAACACCGTGACAGGAACGTCTTCATGAAGAAGTTTAAGGTGGGCCACAGCCTGGATGGAGAGGAGTGGACCATGGTGAAGGAGGAGAACACCACCAGGGTCAAGGTTGGCTCACTTACACATGTAACAGCAAAATGTCACTTTTTATTAGTCTGTGTTTGCGGTGCCTGGCAGCCAGAAGGTCAGGTTGTGTAACGTGAGTGCTGAAAACAACATCTATTTATCTGTTTGAGATGCAGATTAATTAGTTCGCACACAAAGACAGAGTAAAACAGAAAATGACCAAAGACATGACGGCCAACATAGAAATGAGGAAACACAGTCAGGAAATTGCCCGAGAGGCTAAAAATTAAAACTGCACATCACCAAAACAACAATTAAATCCAAACAGGGACAAAAATTCAAAAATATCAAAAGAACTGAGGCTCAGCATGACTGGAATAATTAAATCAAAACAGCGATCCGATTAAACGAGAATCCAAAACTCAAAAACAACACAGAACCATAAGACTGTGACTAAATGTGCTTAATATGACTTCAAATGAGCACATCTGAAGGTGGTGCTCGAGGCTATCTGAAAGGACCACGTGTGCACATCAGATGAAAGTGGTTTTACTTTTTCTTTTGGCTTCTATTCCTCTTCTTTCTTTATTCCTCCCCGTGTCTCATTCGGCAGCATTGTGAAGCAGGCGATGAATTACAAGGAAAGCAGATAAAAAAGTTGTTGACATGAAATAAACATCTTCTTACAGACGTCTTTAATTCCTGAAAGCCGTCAGACAGACGCTCTGCACGACACAGCGCCGCTCCTGGAATGAAATGTTAATCACCTAAATTATAGACGGCTTTTCATGTGAGCTCTGTTTGCTGGTCCGTGTTTGTTGGATGCTTTTGTCTGAAGAGCTCCACAAAACTTCCACCAGGAAATCTGTGTTTTTATGGAAGCGAATCATTTTAGTGTACTTTAAATAAACGCAGGCTAGAAGAAGAAAGAAGAACTGTGGGTAAAAAACTGAAGCGGCATTATTGGGGGGTGTGAAATCATCACAGCAGGATTCGGTGACACAAAAAAAGTGCGGCGGGAGTTGCTGCTCGACCACCCACGCATTTATTTATTTTTCACATTCGCCCAAGCTTTGTGCCGAGGTCCCTCGCTTCTCTCTGCACCAGAGCCTCTAAGACGCGTATTGATCAAACGTGTCGATACGTCTGTGTTACAAAAATATTAGTGGTCATACCTTACTGATTCCCTCATCGATCGGCTTTCTAGCACTTTCTTGGCTTAATGACACCACAAAACTGCTGCAACTAAATGAAGTTTTATCGCTCTAGAACAGAGTGCAGGGTGTAGTCCTGAACTGAAGCCGATAAAAACGTTAATATACAAGTAACTTTAAGTTGTTAAGTATATTTCACGTTGCTGGGATTTTTTCTTTTTGTCCTTTAGATGACAGAAAACATAACAAGTCACGATTTTGGTGTAATTTTCTGTCTCTGTAAACATAACTGTAATTCCAATCTGCAAAAAGGAAATGCATGTCGTTGCTCTCGAGACCCTTCTTCCCCTCCTCGGCTGGCCCTGCTGGTGCGACATCCTCCTCTATGTTTTCCAGATGGCAGGGCGGAGGGCGAAGCTGGCCATCAGACTCCTGCTGATTTACTGCAGACGGAGATCTAGATGCTCCCGTCAGCCTCTCCGCTCTGTTTCCTGTAGCTTTTTATAAAAAACGCTTCAAAAGACGAGGCAGGAAGGCTCAGTGGTACGTGTGTTTAAAGGTGCCTGGGCACAAGCACGTACTCTGTACGTACAGTGCATGTTCGTGCATAAAGATGAGCGTATATAGAGTTGTATAACATGTGCAGGTGGCTTATTCTGTCTAATCACAAACAGAAGTCCTGGAAGATGCACAACAAGAACAACAACAACACACAAGTAAAGGATGATTAGCTTTCAGGAACCACATTTGTAATGGATTTTAAGATTACAATTACAGTGGTAACAGTGTAACCTCCCAGCATGCAAATTCAAATCACTCATTTTATGAGTGTAAAAGTGCCACAGTGTTGTCTAAAGAAACTAAAAGGCTACTGTAATTTCCATTGTGGCACTATTCTTTAAAGAGGACCAGAAGCTAATTTCCAGATCCATTTTTTAATTCTTTACCAGAAAATCTTTCCATGATTCTCAATTTAAAATAATCCTTATTCTTCTTGAATTTCCCCTGCGTGCAGCCCCTTACTTTGTCCTTTTTTAAACTCCTCCTCCTTTCTTCTTCTTCTGCTGATTGACTGCCCCTCTGAAAGTTTGAACAGCATGTGGGCGGGGCTTCTGTGCCTGATATGACCATATAAGGATACCCTCTCTGACAGGAAATTTTTTTAAAACTAGCAGGTTCGTATACTCATCAGATATATGTTGGATTTTATGCGTACCTGCAGACAAACATAACATTTGTGTTATGGAACGGCTGTGTGCAGGCAGGAAAAGGACCCACAGTGCAGACTACAGAGACAGACATGAACTCAAAAAACAGCTTGAATGCTGAACTCAAAAGGGTAACAAAACTGAGAATACAAAATAAGCTTACACAGCAAGATGAGGGTGGATCGCAACATGGACACAGAGAAACACAGGGCTTAAATACACGGAGGGAGCAATCAGGGAATGGCAAACAGGAGGGAAACACAGCTGGGGCAACTCAGGCCTAACGAGACAAAGGAAGCAAAACCAGACACATTAACATAAGACATGGACCTTCAAAGTAAAACAGGAAACATAACACAGAGACGCAGACTTGACACGGGGATACAGCAGACAGGGGAGACAGCAACTATGGATCACAGACAGAAAACCAGAACACTAAAACTCTAACAAAACCCACATAGAAAACCTAAACTAAGAATAAACCTATAACCCATAATATAATGAAATAAACAAAATCAAAGAACCAAAACCACAAAACACTGGGCCGATGACCCAGGAACTCTAACAATTTGTGCATTTGCACATGTAGACATTAAGAGCTGCAACAGTTTTGCCTTTAGTTTCTTATGAAAGGCCACTTTTAGTCAGCACATACCAGAACATGCTAAGGTGTTAGCAAAGATGGAACAGCTTTAGTGTAACAGTTATGTCCATACACAAACTTTTCATATTATAATTCCAGCTATACTGCCACTCTGCAGCCTGTAATAAATCAGGCACGAGGAAACCGCAGCGCTTCAGACATGCAGGCGTGCGTTTGGTGTTTGGTGTCCCGCCACTTGGTTCCCGGTGTGACTGTAACCATTTTCATCTGTGCTGCTTCCATGCTGAAAATATGAAAGGATGGCCTCTGGATCTGATTTCCTCCTTTCATTTTGTTTCAGCTCCTTGTCAAACAGAGTAATGCCTGATCAGAGACAGCACACGCTGTTTTTTTCTGTTATTCTTATCAAAGCCCCGAGGATGGGGCTTTACAGCAGTGAGTGCTGCAGAGTGTTCAGAATAGCTTGGTAGTATTAGTTATACTGGTACCTTCCTCTGTAAATGACAGAGCTTTCATACCAGTTTCATACGTTTACTTCTTTGATGCAATTTCATGCATCTCATATCAGAAAGATCCTTAGACTCTATACACTGGTGATAATTACAGGTAAAATTATGAACGACTTAACTATAAAGCTGCACAAGTTAGATCAGAAAGCATCCTTTCCAACTTTATGGTCATTTGATTCAGGGATACAAACATATATCCACCAAAAATCTATATCAGCTTATGTAGGGCTGCAGATCAGATGATGTTTACCGCTGTCAGTGGTCGATATTTATCAGCTGTATCGCATTCATTTCATAATCACATCCCTTGTTTATATGTAAAGGCCTAAATCTGTGCAATACCTTTATTTCTTCAGGTATTTTTGGGGAATCAGAACCATGACACCCCGGAGCTAAGATCCATAGGTCCACTTATTACCCGCTTGATCAGGATCTATCCGGAGAGAGCCACCAACGAGGGCGTGGGCCTCCGTTTAGAGCTGCTGGGCTGCGAACTGGAGGGTGAGTCCCTTTTACCACAAACAGATCTATCAGTCCGTCGTTCTGCAGTATGCCACAAAGATATAAAGAATGGCATTAAGCCTGTGATGTGGAGCAAGTTTGAACTGGATCAGATTACACTGGAAAACTTAACAGCATGTTGCAGTTTAATATCCTGATATTACACACTCCTGTGGTTTCTGCCTTTGGCAGGCTTGGTCTTGCTTGAAAGTGGCACTGAGCTTTCATAAACCATAGCAAATAGCATGCAGAAAAAAGAAGGTGAATTCCAGAAACTGCAAAGAAACTCGTTGCAGGAAGACGGAATTTACCGTTGGGGTTGTTGACAGAAGGAAACAAAAAACCCACAGTGAGGCACAATGGGACACACGCACAGTAAATGTTTTGTATCTGGGCTGAGTCTTAGATCTCAGTCATCACACTCACAAACATTCAGACTACATCTCTAGGCCGCATGTTTTATCTCATGTTTAAAACATCGTACTAACAAGAAAGCTCAAACTTTACGCCTCTGTTGTTGTGCATCGTTCTCTCACATTTTCTGTTATTCAGTTTACTTTAAGGTGTTAAATGAAATAAAGCAGGCAAACATAAAAACAGCAGGTATATTTAAAGTTTGCTTGGTTTTTTCCTCAAATGAAGTTCACCGTTAAAAACATTACTCGAATCCTTTTTTTTCTTCAGCCTCTTTAAGAGAGAGAGCAGGTGACGTGCTGCGGCAGTTCTAAATCTATTGATCTGCAGTTTTTGCTTCTTTTAAATCGCACATGACTCTTGAAAACCATTTGCCTTAGATTACATTACAGCAATCCATGTGAGTCAAAAGCTTTAAACACTTGATTTCAAGCATGATTTTGTCACCATAGACGGAAAAGGTTGAAAAAATTAAGCCAGTGTGAAAGTGCCTCAAACCTGCATTTTGCCTGACGGCCACCAGAGGGCATTACCTGTGGTTGGAAAAACACTTCAAGTCTGATAGAGGTGTATGAGAAAACAGCTTTCTGTCTGGACCTCTGTAAACACCTTCCTGATTAGTTTTTGGGCTTAGTTGCTCATTTTGGGTCATATTGACTGAAAAATAAAGTCTGTGTGGCAAATCTTGGCCATACTGTGTTTCAAAATTGAGGATTACCTGTGGTATGAAACCGCACGCTCATTGGCTAACAGATGGTAACAATGTAAAGATGTATATGGTTATTTTAGCGACAGATACCTCACTCAAACTGCTTGTCGAATCTTTTTGTTTGCGAGGGGCAGCCAATCAGAAGAAAGCTTCCTCAGAAAGAGGGAAAGGGAGCTAAAGCAGCTCGTTTCAGACTGAAGGCACGCACAAAAGCCCAGGATAAGATAAATAAGGATAATTTATAACAGTGACTCAGGCAAACGCTAATGAAATCTTTGAAAATGTTCGACATGCAAACAGTATTTGGCCTCAGTCAGCCGTTAAACAGTAAACTGCTTACACTTCACGCTGGTTGGTGTAATGAGAGGCAGAAAGAGAGTGTGAGCACATGAAAAGGCTGACGCATGCCGTGGCAGGGTACTATCTCTGCTGTTGCAGTGGTCAGAGCTTGACGGGTGTGTGGGAGAAAAAGGGAGAGGAAGAGAGGGAGGAAGGGTTTGACCTCTCACAGTAGGTGAGGAAGGAACAGATGAAGGGAGGAAGCAGGCTCTCTGATGGAGTATCTGGTTGCACTGTAGGGAGAATGATAAGAATCAGCAAAACCACGCAGGACTGCGCGTGAGAGCCCGAGAGAGGAGAAGACTGATTAAAGGACGGAGAAGACAAAGAGATGAGAGAAGTACGCGGGGCATCTTACATCTGTCAACTCAATTAAATCAACCATGTTAAACTGAATTTTTGAAAACCTTAAAATCTCTCAACAGCTAATTGTTTTTTCTTTGTATTCACGTTCCCTTCAAAGAAAAATGTTTCCCAGTCAACAGGGAAGCAGCTCGGAGACAGCGACAGTACCTGCACACCTAATTGTGCAAACCATTAACTTTAATACTGCTCCTCAACTAAAATCCAGTAAAAGTAAGCAGCTCATATGCAAAACAAACATCCTACTCTTCCCTAGATGAAAACAGTAAACACACTTTCTTGTGCGGAGTCCAACCTACAGTAATATCCGCAGCTGACACATACTCTAGTGATATGCTTGTGAATGCAACAGTTTGTGACTCATGTTACAGATGGACTGTGACTCATTGTTTTTGACAAATGATCTACCATGTAGGTCTGTTTGCATGTGGGCATATGTGGGTCATATTAAAGGAAAAGCATTAATCCTTGACCCTTACAGCAAGGGGCTAAGTTCCTTCTGTTCCACTCTGGGGGCATTTTACTGGCATTGTTAGGGTGCACTTGTTTTTTTGGCCGGGAAAATCACAGCAAATCGGTTTGGGTTTCTTTTTTAAGTTGTTCTGAGTGGGAGTGGAAGATGGCAGTGCCCACCTTAATAAGAAATAAACCGTCACTGAGCAGTTTTGGGAGTGCAGCAGTGATGTAAATCATCTTCAATCTTTGGAGTCACCAGATCTTAACAAGTCTAAACACCTGAAGCCAGTGTGAAAGTGCCTCAAACCTGCATTTTGTCTGATGGCCATGAGAGGGCGATACCTGTGGTTGGAAAAGGACTTCCAGTCCTATTGAGGTGTATGAGAAAACAGCTTTCTGTCTGGACCTCTGTAAACACCTTCCTGATGAGTTTTAGGGGTTAGTTACTCATTTTGGGTTCATATTGACTGAAAAATCAAAAGTCTGTGTGGCAAGTCACACAAGCATGTCGATTATCAGGTTGGAGAGGTAGGATGGGTCGATGGACGGATTTCTTTTATCAATGAAAGACACAGTCTTGGTCACTCCTTAAAAGCAGAGGTCACTCAGTGAGAAAGGCAACAGTTTTGCAGCCAAAGTAAATTAAATTAGGACGCTCATCTGCCAAAATAACTGCTGCTGAAGCTCACATTTATGAACCAACCAATTGGAATACAGCGTGAAATGATGCGGATGAACTCGATGTACTTGTAGGGAAAAAAAAGCCAAACAAACTTGAACAGAGTAGATGCAAAACAGAATTTGTCTTGTTTCTGAGATGCTTCCTCCAGCTGTTATCGTGACTGCAACAACGAGAGCGTAGCAGGGAAACAAACATAGACTGCAGCATCACGAAACAGTCTGATGTCCTCCCCAAGTTCGAGTTCCACAAAATTGATTTTCACTTTTTCCTTTAATTTGTCACTCCTCCACTTATGTAGACTTTGCTGGGAGATAATCGCACAAAACAATCCACACATTTTTACATGTGTTTTTAAACAACACTGTGTACAGTATGTGGTGGATGATGGTGTGGCATTATTAAGTTAAACTGATACTTTAGTGTATTTTTAGTTAAAGGGGGGTCACTGCAATACACACTGCAGCAGGAGACATGACACAGACACTTTAATCCCACTGCTTGCAGCACGTGCACACATACTTAATAAAATACATGCAAACCATGTGGATACATATAAAAACGTGGTACATAGACATTCACAGTCATATCCAATTATCCAAATCACAGCTTTCTTGTAGGAACAGAGAAGCTCGCTGAGGCAGTTTGGTGCTTCATAAATGTGCATAATGACCTCAAGTGGTCCTTAAAGGGCTAAACAAGCAAAATTTGTGCTATTAAATAAATAAAATGTGCTAAAGCTATTGTCGAAAGCTTTAGAAATGTACGGTGTCGGATATACCAAGCATCAACTAGCAGTTCATTTATAACTGAAAACAGGTTTTTGTTAATTAGACCGAGAGCCGCGCTTCATTAATGAGTCTCCCTCTCTTTTCACGAGAACATCAAGATGCCAACTCGAGCCCAGACAAACACAAGCGAAGAGAAACTAACAAGCTCAACGATATTCCTGCGGATCACTTTCAGCAGCTTAATCAGATGTTTTGCCTCGAGCTCCGAGTTAAATCAGCTCGACGCGTACATCCACGCTGCTGTAAGAGCAAACCTCCATCCCACTCGAAATGTCGCAGACACGTTTCCTTACAAAGTTTAATTATATGCAGACCATCTGTGGTTTTCACATAGTCTGCATACGCTTAATGCAAGTTCAATTTGTTTAATTTACATAAAAACACATCACCACACATTGACTGCAGAGTAGAATTTAACAAGATACAAGAGTTTCTGTCATTATTACTCTGGTACTTGATGAGGGGAAAAGTGCCAGCTCTCAACCTTCCGAGAAATCAAGACACTTGAGTTTTGTAGTTAATGAGAGCGCTGTATCCAACCTTAAATCACTTTTCATTAAAGGGGAACCTATTATGCTTATTTCTAACTCCATATTTTCATCTGGAGAGTCGACTAGAGTAGCTCTGCATGATTCACAAGTCAAAATCATCTTTATTTAAACTTATGCTGGGTGTTGGTGCAGCCCTTCAGTTCATCCTCTGTGTTAGCTTTCTTCGCTCTCCCTTTAAGACAACTTTCTTCTGACTGGCCCGTGGTAAACTAAAGATCATGTTAATGACCATATTAAGAGCATCCTGGTATGTTATTGGGTCTATGCCCCTGCATTTTGGACTTATGATTCATAGTTTTGCTATTTATATTAATAATTCTTGTTTCTTGTTTGTTTGTTCCCTTTTTTGCTTCCAGTCGGTCTTCAGTGTCTATGTGTTTGTTTGCCTTCAGTCTCCCCAGTCCTGTCTCCTGTGCTCTCAAGTTCCTTCATCTTTTGTCCACATGTCTTAGTCTGACTCTCAGTGTGTTACTTCCTGTTTTATTTTGAAACTGCCCTGGTCAGTGGGATTCCATTCAGCTGTGTTCCCAGGTGTGTTCACTCTGCCCAATTCCTATGGCGTTATTTTTGTGCCACTATTCTGAGCGCACGTAAAAAAAAAATTGCAGGTGCAAGTGTTGCATTTTGAGGAGAAATTTATTTTGAGCGAAGAAAAGCTAAATTTGAGTGAACAAAATTCATTGCTGCATGCAAAAAATGTATTTCAGTGCATTTGCGCTCGCTCGCAATGTGTTGCTCGCGCTCTCAACATTTCTGCCCGTGCGCGCTCAACTCTTTCTGTACACCGTTACATTTGTGCCACAAAACCAGCCAATCACAGACTTGGATGCAAAAAAATCTGATTGGCTGTTTTGGTCTCCAATCAGCTCGAAATGACGAAATGCAATATCCCAGAATCCATTTTGTCCAAAACTCAAACGAGGCAGTGGCGGAGGAACACAGAGTTCTGGGTCACAAAATAAACTTTTAAGATATTTTCATGCGAGACTGGTGCTGTGTAAACTTCTAATATCTGCTCGATTTATCAAGACATCACATATTTGCATAAGTGCTCTAATGTTTTCGGAAACTCTTTCAGGTCTTTCAGGTTTTTGTTTCTTGATTACCAGCAATAATTTTATGATTTGGAGTTTTACATCTGTATGCTGAGTCCTGCATTCTGGGTCCACTCCCTGCCTGCCACACGCCCGGCAACAGACAGAGCAAACATAAAAGAAAAAATACTGTCTGCAACCCGGCATTGAAAGCAGTCTGAGGCCTGAGCATTAGACTCACAGGGATTACTTTTATGTTTTGTCATGTTTAATAGGAGGAACACCATTTGTAACAGTATATATGGAAAAGCGTAATAGGTCCGCTATAATGACTCTGAATTCTCATATAAAAGAGACAAAATGTGTTAGTTTCTCCTAAGTATTCTCCTTTCTAGACCAAAAATCCTCTGAAACTTTCTTTTCAGTCATTTTCTTTTTCGAGCTCACTGCAAAAAATGACATTAAAGTTAATTAGACCGACTATATTGTCAAAAGCTTTTAATGCATGTAGCTACTTTTCTTCTTTGTAAATCTGTCTGCAGAGTAGACGCGATCTGCCCAGCTCCATGTTATTTTTAATCTTCATTTTTTAAGAAGCACCGTGAAATAAATCAGAAAATCAAAAAGTCCTTTGTGCCCATTCCTGTTTGCGTTTCCACCACGATCGCAAAACTGTGAAAATCAACTTAATTAGACTGATAGCAGATGAAAAAGCAACAGGTTTTTAACAGTTTTCCCCCAGTGGGTATCTGACAAGACCGAGACACAGTGGCATCCCACTGAGAACGCCTGTCTCCGCAGTAGGAGGTGATTGGGTCCTCTTACTTGTTAGTTACCAAATAAAAGTTAAGTTTTGTTTTTCTTTGGCATCTTTGTCAGCAGTGTTTCTCAGACACTAATTCAGCCCCAGTAGTTTTCCTCCATTTTAAAACAAGTTCAAGCAGCTTTCATATTACAGCTATTAAGTTAGATTTTCAGACTATAACGCTCTTTGATTTGTACACTAGAATATACGTGAATTGTAAACTGCATCTAAGGCAGGATTACAAACAGAGCAAACTAAGCAAATGCTCAGGAACCCACAACTCCAGGGGGACTCATAAGTCTGTCACCGATGATCGGTCCTGCATCCTTCGAGTTTGGCTCCAGTAAATGAGAGGGACTCAGACTGGAACCAAACTGTTTTAGTTTTGCTTCTTTCCATCAGCGCTTTGTGTAATTATCAAGCAGAAACCCAAGGAAAGAACTGTAAGACAGCGGCAAAATATTTTTGGTCTCAGTATGTCTTTAGCAGTTAACGAATCACTAAAGGCCGATCATTATTCACTGAGTGTTTTAAGACTTTTTTTCTCTGCCCAGTAGATGATGAGTTCGCTGTCAAAGAAAAATTGCTAGCTTTTAATTAGCTTTGAGAAATCAGTGAATTATTTTGGCTTTGGTTTCAGCTTTGGATTGGTGCTTATGTAGCACTTTTCTACTTAAGCTACATTCACTCATTCACACACACAGTCATACACTTCTTCTTTTTTTAGTGCTTTTTAATAACTAGCATCCTCACATTTGTTGGATGCCCAAGGGCTTCTTCAATGTCCACACATGTGGACACTGGAGAAGCACTTATGATTGGTAGATGAGCCCCCCACCTCCTGGGCCTCAGTCGCCTGTGACGACACAACTTTGGAGGTGTCTTAGTACTTAAAAAATGAAACTAGTATAGTTGTGCCTCATATGAGATCACCCTAGCGATTACTGAGCCAAACAGGCTATATCCCTTTGACACTCAAACTGCATTTAAACGTGCATGAAGGGCACTGATAGGGCGAGAGGTGGGGTCAGTTCTTGACACTCTTTCATCTCCTTTTTTTAATCCATTCTAGTCACTCACACTTCCTGTCTCTTCATCTTCATCCACAGAAATAACAACTACAGCACTTCCCACCACCCCACTCGCATCTACGCCTCCCATGACCACATTTGGTGCGACCACCACAGCACCGATCACCAACCCCGGCACTACAGCAGTTATAGAGTGTGAAGATGGACGGCTGGACTGCATCACTGAAACCGAGACCCCCGAATACGACGAAGGTAAACCACGGAAACTCGGTTCCTTTTAGTTCGCTCTCCGTCTCGGTGAGCTCGCCAAATTAAAATGCAAAGCAATAAAAGCTAAAAGGATTGAACGCGGGAATAAAAGCCTTTCTTCTTTCTTCCTTTAAATGTTATTGATTTAATTTCTGCTTTAATGAAGCCCAGTTGGAATTGGATCATGAGAAATTCTCCCTTATCTTCTCACTAGCTGCTACAGTTTTGACTGAATTGGTCTTTTTCTGTTCAGCTTTATTTATTTATTAGCTTTTCTTTAGTGCTGTCTGACTATCCTTGTTTCCGATTCTCCTTTATCCTCTCTTTTATTTACAGCCACGTTAAGCATTAGGCCTCTTTTCTAGGATTTAAAAAGCTAAAGAAAAAATCTAAAACCTTAAAGTTAAAATGTTTGGCTTGAATGCCTGGTACTAGTTTTTCATAAAAGCAGGTATGTTGTGTTTGTGCTGGCATCTGTGTGGGTGAGAAATCCCTCTCTGACCTTTGACCCCAAACTGACTGCCCCATCTGTCTTTCGCAGGAGGCACCACGTCCACCAACCCCATTATGGAGTTCATGCCAGGTGAGCATTTCCGCCCCAATCTGCTCCCATGTTTCCCCGTACAATGTGTTTCATTTAAAGCAAAGTTAAACCATTTTACAGGCAGCTGTAGATGTGAAAGCGCTGCTCGGGTTTTGCCAGATCGGTGCATTAATTCAGCCAATGGACCCATTATTCAGTGTCACCAACGGTACTGACCACGGTCGCGAAGAACAGTGAAGCTGACCTCCATTAGAGTTAATAGCTTTTTCATGGCCCCACTTCACAAATGAACCTGACACTGCTGAACCCTGGCACTAGCGGACTACAGAGAGAGACAGAACAGACACACGTGCTATTAGGTTATATATTTACAGAGAGAGAGAGAGGAAGAGAGTGAAAGAGAGAGCAAAGACTTTTTTTTTCGTCAGTGTTTTTCATCTTTGACGCCAGACCAGCTGTAGTCAAAAGACGATTATTTCCCTGTGTAGTAATTTGCACAGCACAGATCGCGGAGGCTTGAAGATGCACAACACCTGTAGGCAAGCTTAAATGCTGCGCCACATCTGCCAGCTAGATGCAATTGGAAGGCTATCAGCTGATACCAGCTGAGCTTGTATTTGTAGCTTGTCTCTATGCTCAGTTTTTAAATGTAACACAAAAAATCTGTTTAATCAAAGTTTTCATGAAGTGCTATGCACAAAAAATGAATAAATATATTGAAAAATCATAAAAGAAATAGTTAAAACTCAAGAATTGAACATTTTAAGTTATCCTGGACATATGGGTGGGGCATCCACTACTTTTACTGGTACTGGATTTGCTAGTAAATTTCTATAGTCTGATTCTTGAGGTGCCATCGCTATATATTTCTCTGGGTTAAATCTTCTTACATCGATGAAAAGGTTTCTACAGGTTTCAACAGCAAGGGGAAGGATAGAGGAAAGGAAAGAAGGAAAGAAAATAGGAAAAAAAAGTCAAGATATTTTTTCATGTTCCTTTCCCTGCAGATTTCTCTTAAACCCCACTGGAAATGTTTAAATAGCGTTTTGTTATAAAGAAACAACTTAAAACTTTCTAAGAGTGTCTGAGGTTGAAACTCATGATCATTCATCTATAAAACTGCACTTTACAGATGTGGAAACAACAGCAGAAAAGAGAGTGGCATTAGACTCGTGAGATAGTGTGAAAAAACTGCAGGTGTTAATGGAACGAGAAACATTGATGTTGTGATTCCGCACATGCATTTAAAGCCAACTGCAGCGCTCTGTTTTGGTCATTTATGGCTTTCTTTTCTGGGTGAACATTTTAGCACCACATCACAGTTCACCCTCCCTTGTGAGTACACTGAATGCAACTCATTTTGAGCAAACAGGCTGAGAAGAAGAGGAATGAATAGGCAGAAAGGTTAAAAAAAATGGCAGCTCTGACAGGGGGGGAAAAGAAATAAAGCGGGGGGGGGGGGAGGCTGGGTGAGGAGGATAAAGAGGCAAAAAGAGAAAGGGAGAGTGCAGGTAAAAGAGAGGAACAGAGGGAGGTGAAGTGAGAGCAGCGGAGGAAGAATAAAGGCCTCTTGGGTCTCAATTAGCTGAGCTGAAGCATCGCGTGAAGACAGCTTGGGGTTGCTGGATGGTGGGTGGGTGGGTAAGGTGGGTATTACTGTGTAGCTCCACGGTCATCTCTGCATCCTATTAGCCTCTCAGAAACATGTCCACTGTTGAGAGATTTTTGCATTTATTTGGATGCTGCGGTGAACCGATACCGCCCGTCAACTGCTGGCAGAGGCAGAGGAAAAAGGGAGGGTTTTTTCTGTTTGGGTTTTTAAGGGGGCCACATCCGTTGATGTTGGTGGCACCGCGCCCTGCTCCGTGGTCCCTCCACTCTTCGGTTTCTCTCTCCTAAAGTGCTGATCCCAAACATATGGACGTGCTTGATACTGTTTTCTATCAGGGCTGACATCTTGCTGAGGATGTGGAGGAAAATGCCCTCCAGCGCTGCACATTGTACATACAGTCACAACGGTCTCTCTGTTTGTCTCACCCCATCTGCACAAGCCTTTTGTAGGCTGCACAATTTATACTCGGAGAGCACATGACAGCAGGAACAGCTTCCTGATAGGAATGCTACGAGACTTGCTGTCCTTTTTTTCAGGCCATCTCCCCTTACCTCCTCCTGAATGACACTGATTGGTCAGTGAACACAGCACCAGATCGTAGCTGTACGCCTCTTCACTTAAAAACCTAAGCAGTTTGTCACATAGCATAGCAGCTTTTCAGGGACTTGATTCAGTTCTCAGGAAGGGTTTACAGGAGCAGATAGGAGCTGTTTACTTCAGCATTTGGGATTCAAATGAAGGGCTACTGTTTCCTTAAGGTTGTCTTTAAAGTGCTTGATGTACCAGCAAAGATAGGAATAAATATAGTTAAGACACGCGTCTTAGAGGCGCCCCTCCCTGAGCCTGGTTCTGCTGGAGGTTTCTTCCTGTTAAAAGGGAGTTTTTCCTTCCCACTGTCGCCAAAGTGCTTGCTCATAGGGGGTCATATGATTGTTGGGTTTTTTCTCTGTATGTATTATTGTAGGGTCTACCTTACAATATATATTGCCTTAGATTGAAGGACTGCTGTTGTAATTTGGCGCTATATAAATAAAATTGAATTCAATTCAATTGAATAGAGAACCTTCCAAAACTAGGACTGAACTCACAACAACTGTGCTTACTAATAGCTGATTATTGATTACAGGGAAAATTTTCAGTTATATTTTGTAGGTATGAGATTCTTAGGAGTGTTTTTGTGTCTCTTTGCTACAGCTTACTTGTGGTTCGCCTGTAACTTTGACTTCTCGTCGTTCTGCGGCTGGACCAGAGAGACCGGTACGGGAGCTGAGTGGATCATCCAGGCCAACGGGGCTCCCGCTGTCCACAGAGGACCACCCCTTGACCACATGGGTAGGTGATGAGTGCTGACTTTTTTTTTTCTCTTTCTTTGAACTAGTGGCACTCGACAGATGCTTTGGGAGAGTGCTCCGTAGCTCTCGATGTTACTATGCATCTGCTGAAAAGTCTGTTGAAACCTCTTGTGCTAGAAATGGGAATATTTTCAACAAAGCTTTAAATAACACTATACAGTCCCCGTGCTGCTGTAAATTCACAACTCTGCCTTTTTTCTGTTTAAAGAAATGAGGAAAAACATGCCTATGATGTAAAAAGAAATTCCCACTGGACACCCAACCTTGTTCTTACTTTGAAGGACAAAAACTTTGTGAATATGGAAATATATCACAAAGCTAAGTAGGCCTGATGCTCTATGAGCTGTTATACACATGAAAAGGCTCAAGCCACTCACTCATGCCACAATGTTAAGTCCCTGTAAGGTCCGAAAGGACATATTTGGGTAATAATTACTGTAAGAGGTCCATCTGTCCATCCTGTAAAGTGTATCTGGCAGAAGTCTAGGCAGAGATGCCCAAACTTCTTTCTTTTGGTCACCTTGCGAAGCGCAAACAACTGACCAAATGACCGTTATCCCAAGGTTGTGACCACACACCCTCAGAAGGAATCTCACTTTCACTGCTTGCATCCAAGAGCTTATTCTTTTGGTCACTACCAGCACCTTCTGGCCGCAGGTGTGGGCGGGAAAATAACTCAACCTCCCACCTCCAAAACGCTGAGATGCTTGAACTTCTCCACTTGAGGCAGTAACCCATCCATAAATATCAAAACTGTACTCATCATGGAGCACAGCCGGCAAACATTTTCTGGATCTGAACTGACCCAACCTTCCCAATAAGGATCTTTTCCTGATGAGAGCAGCATCTCTCACCGGGTTTTACAATGGAACAGTCCAGAGTGTTCACAGCTGAAAGCAGGGGATCTAATCATAAGCAGAATCAGAAGCATGCTGTTCTGCTGTAGCTTCCTGATGGGTTTGATGGAGAAGAGTTGTCAAAAATGGTCCAAATTGTTGTGCATGTCATCGTGTGCATTCACACAGGGAGAGTATTCTGGCTGCACCAACAAAATCGTTGCTTACTACCCGGCCCTACTCACCAGAATGTTTGCCTGCAGCTTCTTCCTCTTCAAAAAAAATTATCTTCAAGTTGAAAGGTTGCTGTTATGAGACAGTGGAAGAAACCCAAAAATAGTAGCCATGTTTGAAAAAGATAAGAAGAGATGGCGTGAATTTAAATCAACTTATTTTTGTTTTGCTTTGTTTTTTAAGAACAAAAGATGCAGTTGCATCTTGTGCCTTTTTCTAACAAAACATATGTTTGTATGGGCGTATTTTAATGTTATGTGCTGTAATACAATTTGAAGAAGGAACGAACAGCCTTGAAATCCTTGACTTTTAAAAGACATATAGCACTGAAATTCATCAACATGCCTCGGCTCTCTGTCCTTCTCTCCATTCAAGCTTGATGGATGTGATGGATGTTTCTGTGGAGACGGGAGCAGCAGTAGCAGCAGCTCTAAAATGAATGATTTCACCTTGATTTCTTGACTTAACCAGATCACTAATAAAAAATGAGTATTTTGTGATGTCAAGTCAGATTTTTCTCCTGAAGCGAGAGCCCTTTGTTTTCACGAGAAAACCTTGTGAGGTCCTTGAATCTGATGTGTGTGGGGGTTTCGAAAGCTTGATGCTAAGCAGTATCGCAGACATTATCAAGTACTCACTTTATGAAAAGACAGTTAAATGTTTAGACAAACCACAAGGAAGGTAATCAGCTGAATGCAGTCAAATGAATGTACTGTAATGAAGGCTTGGGAGATTTATGAGTCCTTTATTGTCACGCTGATGTTTGCGCTCAGTCATATTAAGGCGTGTATTCATTAAAGATGTATAGATATCAGCATATTTACATTCAGGGATGTATTTAAAAGAATAATATCAGCAGTAACGCATTGGAAAAGCTTTCAGGAGTCCTCTAATGTCACAATCACCTCTTACCTTGTCTTCTGCTGCCCCCTGCAGGCCAACCTGGAAACTTCATTTACGTGCAGCTGACTGACTCGGACACACCGAGTAAAACTGGTGAAGATGAGGACAAAGAAGAGAAGGTGGCAAGGTTGGCCAGCCTGCCCATCACCTCTCCAGACTCTGACCTGTGCATGGCGTTCTGGTATCACATGGTTGGTGAACACGCAGGAGCGCTTCACATCAAACACAGGAAGGAGACAGAGGAGGGGCAGATCCTGTGGACGCTCAGTGGCCATCAGGGCAGTCGGTGGAGGGAGGGACGAGTTATACTGCCACACTCAAGCATCCCCTATCAGGTAATATAAATCTGGATGTAATGACTCTTAAAATGACAGCAGGGAGAGATTGTAAATTCACTACTACTGATAACTATAAGACAAGTCAGTCCTGAGTCAGAACATTCTTTCCTTATAGGCTCACCATTAGGATGGATTTTCGGGGTTATTTTTGCCTTCATTATGTGCAAACAGAAAGTATGTTAAGGGCAGAGAAAGAAAGGTATGATTTGGAACAAAAGAATAAACTCTGGATGTTGGGATTACAGTTTGCACCTTAACAATTTAGCCAACAAAAATAAAAAAAAATTACTTATGTACAGCAAAGTTTCTGGATGATTAACCTTCTCTTTTTGTTGTCCTGTATGAGAAAATGCATGTGAAAGACTTTGTGTGGTTTTTTGCAGGTGGTGGTGGAAGGCATCGCAGACCGACGCAGCTTAGGCTACATAGCTGTGGACAACATCCAGATCATGGATGGAGTCAGAGCTGAGGACTGCAAAGGTGTGTATTTCAATGTTACGTAACATCGTCATCATTGCTGTTTTGTGCTTCGCTTTTTCTGTGCGAGGCCAGTGTAGCTATGGTTGAGGTGTGGGATCGGCCCAGTTAAATATGTGATCAGAATTTAAGAGTAAATATTTTAGTTAAGCCAAAAAAAGTGGAATGTCACTACCGTGTGAATGTGCAGTATCCCTTGGTTTTTTTAGTCAGATCCATCCCTCGTGGCCTGTTTAAAAGCACCAAGATGAAAAAAACTCTGCTCTTTATTTAGCAGGAAAAGTCCTTTTCTCCTTTTTCAACAACTACAGTGAAAGAAGAACCGCTGTTGGTGGAAAAATTACCTACCCTAACACATATCTTGTTCCAATAAATGCAAGAAATGGAACGAATCAGCGCTTTAAATATTAGCTCAACTTTGGTTATTTTTTGTCTAATATTCTTATTTTTGTCTGGGACATCATCCAAAATGTGTAGAAAGAAAGATATGAAATGCCAGCATCTGGTAGGCCTGCTTCTGCATTGTATGCAAACAGAGAATCTTTTTTTTATCCTCCAGATCCCAAACCTCCTACATCTCCACCAACAGAGATCTTCATTCTGCGTAAGTATTGAACATAATATCTTGGTGCCCGGTAAATAAGTGCATGCAGTTTTTATTGGACATTTCTGCACTTTAAATCATTGTCTCTGTCTCTGCAAAGTAGAATTGGTAAAGAAAAACATTCAGTCAATGCCAGAATAAGAATCAGACTTGTGTTAGCATGTTATTTTGTTTGGTTTTACTTATGTCAAAGAACTACATCTGTTGTTGTTGTTGTCGTTGTGCTCCCATATACCAAATGCTTATTCATTACTGTACTGCTGTAAATGTGATATTTATATAATAATTGTGGTCTTCAAGTAAGCAACCTCAGAAACTAAACAGTCCCAGATTTTACAAGAATATTTTAACATAATTCTAATGAAATTAATATGCGCAATATTCTCAGTCTCACATTTTCCTCTTCAGATATCTGTGGCCTTTCCATGTATCGCTATTATAATCTAAAATTTCAATAACACAAAATGCTGTCAATTGAAAAAATAGCAAATAAATATTACGCTCCAGTAGATTCTGACATATCAGAAGTAGAAAACAGCCGAGTTTGATGATTTCTGCTTTCTGCTTCTGCTCTTTCGCCCACATCTGCAAATCTCCGTATGGAGAAGAAGGCAACTCTGATACATTTAGTCAGATCAGGAGCTAGTGTTTCTAATTGGGAGTGTGGCTGCTCCTCTCTATCAACCCAACAAATTGTGTATATAATTTCTAAAGAGATATTGTTCATAACAGCAGGATGCAGCAAACCGCAACCTTAGTGCATAGCTAAAAGCTAAGATTTCATTTTTATGTTGACCAGGAATAAAGAAATAATTAGCAAGGCAGTGACATATAGGTCACAGGGGGGAATTTTCACCATCCCTCTTGGCAAATATAGGGATGGTGAAGACTTGGGTCAGAGACCAGTCGAATTGGGTGAATGGGTCCAGCAGATTCAACACATTCCAGGAATGTGTTGAATCTGATTCTTTCCTGGAATGTTCAACACATTCCAGGAAAGACCTCCGAGATCTCTGTCCAAAAGAGTGCAGTCCTAGAAACATCAAAAATACTATAAGGACCCTCAAGCTCCTTAAGCCTCTAGTAAAGGACCCGCACATGCATTGATTCTGTTTCAGATGTAGTTTATCGTCAAGATACGCTTTACCAAAGAACAAGACGTACACATGAATATATATTTGCAGCTTCCTCCCTGGTTATAACATAGTAAGAATACTATAAGTTTAGTAGCCACTGAAGTTACATCAGCTTTCCCTACATAAATCTAAGAAAGGAGATCAAAACTCAATAAAATTATGAACATTTACACTTAGTAAACAAGAGTCAGCCTCTTTTAGGGCTTTCCAACCAAAAAAATTAAATAAAAAAATGTCTTTCATTAAAAATCAGAGTTTAGGACAATCAGGGACTAGATTTAGGATCATTTGAGAGACACATTTTAAAACTTTCCATCCACTGAAGTGACTTTTTTGACGTTACATTTGACACTGGCTTCAGGGTCAGAATCTGTTTCTATTGTGAATATTTTAAATGGAATCTTTTTTTAATCTTTTGCAGCCATGGACACCTACTCACAAGAAAACAGTCCACTTGGCAGCCCAGGAAACATGCTGAAGACCCTGGACCCGATCCTTATCACAATCATTGCCATGTCAGCTCTGGGTGTCTTCCTGGGCGCCATCTGCGGTGTTGTCCTGTACTGTGCCTGCTCACAGGGCAGCATGACAGACAGGAACTTATCTGCCCTTGAAAACTATAACTTTGAGCTGGTAGATGGTGTGAAACTAAAGAAGGACAAGATAAATGGACAGACTAACTACTCAGAGGCGTGAGTTAGAAACGGGGACGGAGCTGCAGTTGCTCCGCATGGACACGTTCGATGCAGCCAATCAAGAAAGTGGAACACAGGGCTGAAGCCACCAATGGGACGGCAGGGTGGGCTGAAAAGTGAGCCGATGTAATTTTATTTCTCAGGAGCAGCAGTGGAAGGGACTCACCAATAGGGGGCACTGTGTATAAAGAATCTGTACAGCAAAAAAAAAAGAGAAAAAAGAAGAAAACTAAGGATTCTATTTGTTTTTCGGTGTGCTTTGTTGATTTCATGTAATCACATGCTGGTGTTGAGACCAATTCAGATGAAAGTATTATTTGGAAAGATAAAATGTTTTTTGTTTTTTTTTTCGTTTGTTTGTTTGCTTGGTTTTTGTTTTGTTTTTTCCTCTTTTGTTGTTTCAGATGTCATTGTTACACAGAACAGGCAAACTATTTGAAATATGCTATTGTGATATCTGGCTCTTGTTGGCCGTATGTCCCCGTCCCCATGTGTGCATGAAAGTGTTTATGTGTGTGTGTGTGTGTGTGTCACATTCATACACATCTGTATATAAGGTGTGTATGGGTAGTAGTCTGACTGTAGAGGTGTGTATCATTACAGTCATGTTTGTGTACATGATCAGCATGCATCTGTGTGTGTGTGTGTGTGTGTGTGTGTGTGTGTGTGTGTGTGTGTGTGTGTGTGTGTGTGAAAAGCGGGGACCCGTCCCTGCCTGTTGACCTGCGTCTAGTTCCGACAGTGCCTTTTTTTTTCCTCCAGTTTTTCTGTTGCCTTTTTTTTCTGCTGGTTGTTTTCCCATCAGCTAATGTCCCATCTGGGGTTCCTGCACGGATGTGAAAAAAAATGGAAAAAAAATAACGTTTCCACATTGTGATAATAAACCTACAAACTTTTTAATGTTGTAGTGTGTTGTCAAATATCACATGTGTTGGTGTAGCTCTGTAGATCCTCATGCCTCAATGACAGTGGCACTGACACACTTTTAAAATCTAGGCGACATTTAGGAAAACTTGTGAAATCTATGGAATTTTCCAGATGGAAAATGTGTAGGAGCCCCGAATGCCTCATTTTCACGACACATCCAACATATTGTACATAAGTTTTAATATATTTGAGCGCCCTCTTTATAGAGAAAGACACCAGTGCTGCAGCATCCTTTCTATGCTGAAAGAAATGTCACTGTTTATCATTTGGATTTTGATAATGTATAGAAAAACAAAGAGATACAGACCTGTTGTTTTTGTGGTTTTTGAATTTAACTGTTCCCTGGTTTTCACTTATGGTTTTACAGACATGGAAATGAGAGTAAGGAGAAAAGCATCAGATATGCCTTGAAAGAAGAGATGATGGATTTTTTTGTACAGGGTAACCTCAGTACCATAAAGATGCTGACAACAAGTTGAGGATGGATTGTTAAGATTATTTTTGAACGCCACTGGCACACAATGAGACTGCTAGAGCTTTAAGCAGAAGGGTGCCCAGTGGTCTGGGAGCCTTGTGATGGACTTCAAGCATCTCTTTCAGTCTCTTTAGGGTCTAACAGCATCTATTATTGAGCAGACTGGTTTCATTTTCAGATAGGAATGAATAATTAAGAACAGCTGGAAATTTAAAATTGTTTTCACTTTAAAAAAAAAATCTTAAAATGAGTTTATTTTGTGAGATTTGGTTTTGTATTTCTATTTCATGTGGTTTGTACTTGGTCTTTAATTTGCTTGAGCATTTTAATGCCTTATTTACTGTAAACCATAGTAAACCTTTACACTTACCAACTTTGGTGTTTGTGAAATATAAAGTCAGGGTATTTATCTTCGAAAACTGGTTAAAAACTAAGAACAGCAAGTGTTCTACAAAGACTGCTTTGTTGTGCTTTAGCTTTTTAGCTGAACTTCTTGTTATATGGGTCTCTTCTTTAAAACACCGTAAAAAGAAAATGTTGGTGAAAACTTTTTACTACTCTCTAACTATCTGACAACCTCAAACAGATGTTTGTTTTAAATGGGAACATTCTGACTTAATGCTCCTTAAGTTGGGGCAAAATATACATGCACAAAACTTATTGAAACCCAGTAGTGTGGTTGACTGACATTTTGCCTTGTTTATTTCCTGTTTCTACTGCACCATGAGTGGTAACTCTACCTATTTTTAATGTAGCATTATGAGACATCACCCAGCTCAAACTGAGAAGTGCTCACCTAAGTATCAGTTCTCCATCTTTAACTGTCTTTTCTCTGTAGCCATTCAGTAAGCATCCACAATCAAATAAAGTGTGCTGACTGTTGAAGCATTCATGCTTTATTCTTCCACATAACTCTTCATCTTCTTGCTAAAGTTTTACCTGTACATTCATAACAGGAAAAATAACCAGATAGGATATCCTCCCCCTTTAAACTTACAAGGATGCTGCAGCACTCAACGTGAAAACAAATGTTGCACTGATATATTTAAAAAAGAAATAAATAATCTATGTGTTTATGATGTTGATTTGCAAAAAGAGAGGAAGGAGGGAAGAGAGGACAGTGTTATTGTTGCTTCTTTTTAACACGGTTTCAGAAGACTACGTTATAATTCTGAAATGTACAATTTACAGAGATGTTTTTCATTCTTGAAAAAGCTTATATGCGTCTCTTTGAAAAGTAACAATTTTATTTACTTGGTATAATATCACCTTGTGTTTTTGTACTGTCACTGATGTACGTGCCAATGTTTTATTTTTTTTCTTTGTATGACAAAAAAAAAGTTTTATTTTCAGTACCGTTTTCTGTAATTTTGCTGTCTCAAATCTAGAAAAAGAAAGGAAATGAGGAAGTTAAAAAAAAAACATTGGAAAGCAGTGAGGCCTTACGTGACTAATAGTATTGTTTGTACTTTGACTTTCTGGTCAACACTCAGACTCATCTGTCTCTGTTGTCTCAGACTCTCCTCATTGACTATTACATTCCAAAGAATTGGATCAAATAAATGTTTTAATTAAAAGCTGAGCTGCTTTTTCTTTCTAACATCAAAGATATATTTTCTATTCATTACATAAAGCTTTATTTCTATTTAAAAGGGTTTTCACTGCAGCAATTTTGTCATATGCAGATGTTACTTTAAAATATTTTGGCGTCACTATGTGACAAGGACCGGATACCTCAGATGATGGAAAATCCTCGGTTAACACAGTGTTTCTCCTTACTTTTTAACTTTGTTTGGGAGACTTTTGACTACCTACAGGACACTTTAGGGCACAGGTGTCGAACTCCAGGCCTCGAGGGCCGGTGTCCTGCAGGTTTTAGATGTGTCCTTGATCCAACACAGCTGATTCAAATGGCTAAATTACCTCCTCAACATGTCTTGAAGTTCTCCAGATGCCTCATATGAACTAACCATTTGATTCAGGTGTGTTGACCCAGGGTGAGATCTAAAACCTGCAGGACACCGGCCCTCAAGGCCTGGAGTTCGACACCCCTGCTTTAGGAGTTACCAAGAGGGTTTAGCATGTTGCTGCCAACACACCAGGCACGGGACATTAAAGATTTCAGGGATGGGTTAAAATTTCTGGCTTTTATTCTTTTTTCTGGACAAATTGTGATTAAGCTAAAGCTACAGCTGGATGAAGGTCAGTTTATCAAAAATACTGGACACAAATCCTGGCATTGTAGAAAAGTAACCACAAATGTTGCCTACAAAATTTCCTATTTTCCTATTGGTCTGTGAGACCCCTCTCTACATGATGTGTAAGTTTTGCTTTGCCTGTCTTATTATTGCTCAAGACATGTAATGCGGTTTGGCACACCGAAGCTCAAGATTGTCAATTATCCGGCTTGTACAAAAAATGAAAATCTTAAAAAGCACAAAGCAACCTAGAATCAAAGAAAGTTCACCTTCAAACTAAAGGTTGTTCCTTTTGAACACAGTGTAGCAGAATATAAAACAGTGAAAAAAGTTTCCCAATTAGACTTTTGGTATCTCATTTTAGAAACATCTAGTCATATTGTATTTTCTATGAACAATAAAAAAGGCAATGTATCACTATCTTTTGGCAAAAGTACACAAATTTGTCACAGGTAGAAGTACAAATACTTGTGTTACAAAAATACTGTATTAGAAGTTGAAGTGCCACACTTCTTTACTCAAGTGAAAGTGGAAAAAGTACAGACAGTGAAATGTAGGGCTGTTCGATATAATGATATATATCGGCTAACGATATAAAAACGTCTATTGTTTCATTTTACGCTATTGTGTGTTTCTTGGTGTCGCAAAATAAACTGTTTACGACAATATTTTTTCATCGTTTTGATGGACACTGTAGTGGCTATATTAATTTCTTAAAGTTCTCTCTTTCTCTTATATTTAATATAACCACACTACAGACCGACAAGCGCCTGTTTTTATGCATTGTGGTTAGCAACAATGACAGTAACACCATCGCGTGTCTGCTTGTTTATGTTCCACATAAACCTTTCACAATAAAGCTCAAGATCCTGTTGAGACTTTTCAAAATAAACTGAATCACGTGAAAGAGCAGATTATTTACGGATGAGAAGCAAAAAAGAGCCGCCAGGTGCTAAAAAATAGACCTTAGACTCAAACGCTAGAACAGGCTGTTCCCCGCAGCACCCTGTGTAATAAATACTCACAAAGAAAACGGCGGCTGTTACAACTTATGTCTAAAAATGTATCGTTTCATGCATCGGTTAAAACACTCGACTCCAGCTACATGACGCGCAGCTGGAAACACTTCACACAAGTCGAGCTGCCCGAGATTCACAGAATTTACAGAAAATGTTACATTTTTGTGATTTATATCGTTATCGGATGATAGAATTCTTATATCGGGATATGAGATTTTGGTCATATTGCACAGCCCTAACTCAAAGTATAAAACTGAAAAGCTCTTTGGAGGACATTTCTACCAACAACTTTGGTGCAAATCTCAATATAATAATTAAATATTAACACAAGGAAATAGAAACTTTATTTCAACTTAAATTTGAATTCCAATTAATGTAGTCAGCTTGAACGTCCGCTTTTGTGGAAAAAAAGAAGGGGAAACAATGTGAATTCTAAAAAATTAAATATCTATTGTTGCCTTCATTGCAGACAGATGGCGTTACCTTCACACCTAAACAGAAAAACCAGTAAATTGAGATTGAGCAGGTGGGTGAAACGTTAGATTGGTTGTAGTGGTGCAGCGTGGGAAAAATAGTAACTTATAATCATTTATATAGAGAAATAAGTCACAACAACTGTGCTGCTGCTCTTTGTGAATTTTAGCTAAATATTTGTACTTTGCTTTTTTTCAACCCTCGGCTTATAAATAAAATAATGTCATTCATATCATGTTGTACATCTGTTTTCAGAATGCTTTAGATACCAGTATTCAAGAGCATCTGGTCTACTCCACCCAAAACCCTGAACTGGTTTATAGAAAGACAAAAATTTCATGGATGTTTGTTTTTTCCCAGTAATTTCAAGCATCCCTTTGCTATGTTGTGTTTTGCCCACAAAGAGGCAGCATTGACCCTATTAATACTATATGTGACACGATCATATGCCAGATGCAAAAACTAAATGCATTTCTATGGCCTGTACTTGTATAGTGCTTTACTAGTCCCTAAGGACCCCAAAGTGCTTTACACAACCAGTCATCCACACATTCACACACTGGTGATGGGAAGTTACATTGTAGTCACAGCCACCCTGGGGCACACTGACAGAGGCGAGGCTGCCACCGGGCCCTCTGACCACCACCAGTAGGCAACGGGTGAAGTGTCTCGCCCAAGGACACAACGACCGAGACTGTCCAAGCCGGGGCTCAAACCGGCAACCTTCCAATTACAAGGTGAACTCCCAACTCTTGAGCCACGATTGCGCCGTTTCTATTCTCATACAACTTCTGACCTGCATAAATGACAACATCTTTCTCACACCAGGTAAGTCTGATTTCGTGTGAACTTCAGTTTGTGGCTTTGTTTCAACTTAGGTTTCCTGCCCAAATCGGACCCACTTCACCACTTTCTCACCCTCTTTTTTTTGTATCCGCAGTTTTATTTCCTGGAGTAACACTATACTGTGGTTTGCACTGATGCCTCACAGCAAGCAGGTTCTGAGTTCAAACCCCTGCTGTGCCCTTTACCTGTATAGCCTGCATGCCTGTGTGGTTTCTCTTGGTTATTCTACAGGACATCTATGTTAGGTTAATGGGTAATTCTAAAGTGGCTATGGATGCAATGCAAATAAAGTGCCGAAATTATAGAATATGGTTATGCCGTATGGTTAAAATGTGTCTTTTAGTCTTAAGGGCTTTAACTGGCCAGTAATACTTCAACTCTATTTGTGCAAGTGCATTTTAAATCTATGCTAGACATCTAACATTGATGGTACTCGACCTTAACATTATCCTTATCATCTTATCATGCAAACCAACCGTCATGCATACAATGCAAATAATGAATGATTCAAAATGTAGTTTTCTGGTGTTCATTTCTCATATATATATAAGGATGAAGTAAGTGTGTTCATGCTGCTACTATGAATCCTCCAGACTGGTTCAGCAAATGCAAACATCGCCATATAAGAAGTAACTGCTAAAACTGTCAGTGAGAGGTCATCAAAGCTGAAAAGTTGAACTGCTACGACTACTAAAGCACAGTAGCTGTTAGCATTCTTTTTTTAAATCTTTTTTTTAATTTTTTTTTTTTTTTACAGGAAATAGGTCTAGGTGACAAATGACTTAATCTTCATACTGTTCACAGAGGAAGTGAAGAATCTGGGAAACTAAGCGCAGCAGAGCTAAAAACAAACAAACAAAAACCCTCTGCAGATGAACTTCCTAGTTGAGATAGTTTGGTGGAAGGTATCTTAATACAAGGACTTGTGATTTGTTTAGATTACATTTCAAATAAAAAATATTGCATGAGCCTATAAAATTCTGTGTTTGCTCTTTAAATCTTTTTTGTAAAATAACGCTATAACTGAGTATTTACCTTTACAGTATAGTGCAGAACTACTAAGTAGCCTGAAATAGAAGTTATAAAGCAATTATTTTAAAAATACTGTGTATATAATTCTGTTGAATGAATACACTATCATTACAAAACAGTGTTTAAACTATTGCATTGTGTCACTTTTCATTGTGATTCATGCCTAAATATTGCACACAATGTTCTATACTTAATTTTTTTTTACATACGTATTAATTTCTTTTTCAAATATTCAGATTTGCTGTGGGGCTTCTCTGCTTTGTTCATAGTCCACCCAATGCCACCCCATTGAAAAATTCCTCGAAACGCCCCTGGTATCGGCATATCAAAAGCGAAAAACAAACAAACAAAAATCTAAAAAAATGTATCTTGTGTGAAAATTAAGAACGATATTTGCCTTTGAATATAATTATTTGAGTGTAAATTACTTTTACACTGTGCATATGTGTGTGTATGAGTGTTTACTTCAAAGGCTACAGCCTGCGAGATTGTGCGTGTGACTTTTCACCGCATCGAGGGTGAAAAAGGGTTCACTGCTCTCTCCTGTGTGGTTGTTCGTTTCCCCTCTGCGTGCCGCAGTTGTTCCTGTGTAGGCGGAGCTAAATAAGAAGAGGTTTATGAAGTAGGGGCATAGAAAAAACACCCAGCAGCACCAAATTCACGGCGGTAACGTGTTGGTTGAGCGGGGTCTCAAAGAGCCTTATCTATTATTGAGAAGGCTCACATGAATAAACGTTAACTCCGCCCGTTTTTAATCGCTAACGTTACGTCCGAGCGGTGCGGCTTAATTAGCTAAAACAAAGCGGACCCTCAGAACAGTTCTAGCTAGTCTTCGCTTCAGTTACCGGTTATATTCCGTTTGACGAGGACACTTTTTGGAAGCAAATGTTACTGTAAATCTACACAGACGTCACAAAGGTATCGGCTTAAGGTGAGTGGTTTTATTTTAACCGACATTTGTGACATTTACCGGCCTGCCATGGCTGAAATCACAATGACGATGGGGGAGAAGCAAAGAATGTGTGTCTTGAGGCTAAAAAAAAGTTTGGGTGTGGATTAACGGCAACTCTAGCTAGCGGTTTAGTTTTTAGTTCAG
This sequence comes from Maylandia zebra, assembly GCF_041146795.1. NCBI lineage: Eukaryota > Metazoa > Chordata > Actinopteri > Cichliformes > Cichlidae > Maylandia > Maylandia zebra. The sequence goes on from NC_135184.1 coordinate 7,288,841, forward strand.
TGTTGGTTTCTTTGTTTGTTCAGCTCTGTAGCATGTGAAATGTTGGCTTGTTTAAAGCTACACCTCAAGCAGGCTCCTCGATAAAATCTCAAATTGAGCTTTGTGCTGAAAGTAGGCCAAAAAGTAGCCGCTTTGTACTACTGAAGAGGGCAGTGTGGGAGGCTAAACTGTGAGTGGACAGTGGGATTTGTCCCTCAAAGGGAGCTGCTAACAAAGCTTAATCTTGTTGAATCAAATCAGATATTTAGCAGAGGCTTAAATTGTTTTCCAGTTTTTTACTTGGCTTCTTGTTATACAAAGTTGTAGTAGTTATTGTGGTGTTGTGAAGTCATCAGATTTGTAAAATAATTGCTTTTAATTCCCAAGTTATCAATCAGAAACTGCCTGGTTTGAATAAACAATGTGGTCATTTGGCTCAAAGTTTAAAGCCACCCCCACTGTGTCCTAAACAGCCTTTAAGTTTAGTCTGCTGTCCTGAGAATAGAACTTCCCTTTTGTAGACCCACACCACCCTGGGAGACTTGTAAAGAATATCTTGAAGAGACCACAGCTGGACTATGGTTTGGTTAGACTGCATTATGGACTGTAAACTGTGGTTGAGGATATAGTAAGATCCAGGATGACTTAAATCTAGGTCAGCTTGGTTAACCAGATTCTTAAGAACCTCTTGTTCAGCCTTGGCCACAGCTGTGATTCAGCTATGTTGACGCCAGCACTCCAGTTGGACAAGATTGGTCTTGCTTGCATCTTCCTGTAAAGGAATAGCAGCCTCGGGCTGTGTTTTGTCTTCCCTGAGCAAGCTGAGTTGGTTGAAGTAGTAGTTGGTGGCCATCTAGTTGTTGCTTTAATAAAGTGACTCGTGTTAATTACTGACCAGTCTTGGCTTGTAGACAGCATTATAATGACATGGTAACGGTGTCATATGGAGGTGTGACAAACACCTATGTATTTGATCTTGTACAGCAGTAGAGCACAGATAATGTTCACCAGGCATGTTAATTCCAGACATGCCTGCAGACTGTAGCCAAATGTGCACCAGTGAGTCACTTCCTTAGTTACATTGTTGTGCTGTTTAGGCAAGGCCCTGCAAGTATCCGGGGGAGTTTTGGAGGGTCATTTAACCTTACTCAGTGCCTTAGCCTGCTTCTGACTGGTCAGATGTGAGTCACAGATTACAGGACCTCCAGTGACGGCAAGACAAAGCAACTGGGAGTGTTTGTTTGAGGAGATATAATCATGATCCTTTCATAGATATTATGAGGCTTGAGTCAGTGGTAAAATGTGGTAGTTCTCACATCTAAGAGGAGAAAAGTTTCATAACACTTCATCGTTGTATTTTTACTCAGTTGTATATAGTATTTGTATTTGTATTCTATTTTTATCTTATTGTATATTTATTTTATTTTATTCTACTGTATATAGTATTTTATTTTATTCTATTCTGTACAGTTGTGTACTGTATTTATTCTTATTGTATTCTAATTTTTGCCTCATAACTTTTGCACTGTCCACTTCCTGCTGTGACAAAACAAATTTCCCACGTGTGGGACTAATAAAGGTTATCTTATCTTATGCAGAAAGAAACGCACGAAGGTTGGTAGATGGACCCGAGGCCATTTTTACAGTGGATTTGTACTTCTGCGTTAACTCAATGCTCATAGGTATAGTGTTACCACAGACCCTTCTGTAACCATATGCTGTAACTTGACTTGTAGCTTCCTAGAAATGTAACTGCACATCACCAGGTGGGTAATCCTTTTATGGTCAAAATGAATCCATTTGCAGCCTCTTAAACTACAAGGTCTCGCTGCTTGGTTTCTCACTTTAAAGCGAAAATGTTTGCCTCATTAACTTTCGGCTGGGAAAAACAAGACGTGAAGACACAACCCTGTGAATCATCAGGGTTTGCTTTGGTTACAACAGGTCTTATTAAAATCTGTTATAAGTCAGAGTAAAAGAAATTTCCCAGAATAACCTCTCTTTTGGTGAAAAGCCCCCCCATCCCCCAAAAATGTAAAGACTGCTGGCCTGCTGTAATTGATGGAAACAATGATAAAATTACATTACAAAACATTTAGCATGAGCAATTTCAAAGCCTTTGGAAGTACGTCAGTTAACTAATTTATACAGTGTTTAATGAAATCCAGCCGTAGTAAATTCTTAATGCAGTTTTTATTTAGGGAAAACTGTTCTGGCATGTAAAAGATAACTGAGCAGCTAAAATGTTCTCACTTGGGATCAGACTGAGTAAACTCTGTAAACAGAAAGAGACATTTACATAGTTTCCCACAACATAAATTTGGAGTTTGTTAAATATCGAATGCATTATCTCATCCCTCTGAGGAATGTTGAGAGATGGGGATCTTTTTCATACCTGAAAAAACTTCAAACAAACTCTACAAACATTTTTCAGCTAAAACAATAGATTTATCTGTGTCAGAGTAAGATTTCATGACTGCTGGATATCTAACACACTGGGTATGTTGGATTTACTCACATTTTTTTTTTTTTTTTTTTAGATTTTAAAAGCAAGAGCTCACAGGCTTAGGCTCGTCAGAATAATCAAATCTCACCTTAAACTTTTTTTTCTTCTTCTTTTCTTTTTTGCAACAGATAGTTTAGGTAAAACGAATACTTTGACTTTGTTGATAAAGAGGTCAATATAAAATAAAGATCTGCATTCTTGACAATTAAGGCATCAGCTGAACAATTGTTGGTGGAAAGAGTAACTTCCCTTCAACTGTTTTTTCTAGTCAGCTGGTTGCCAGATGATGGTTTCTGATTCTGTAACAGGAAAAAAGTACACAAATTATGCACACGCAACGAAAGGAAAAACAGCTAGAAAGTAGAACATGGTTTTTGGAAGTGCTACAAGGGAATCACTGAAATTGCAAGCGGGTCATTTCCTTCAACTGTGCTCTGACAATGGACGTGCCCATCCTGATCCTTCAACGGCCTATTGGATGAGGCTGGGTGTGGTTTGATTAAGGAAATTGATGAAAAGTCACGCTGAGTTGTTTGGGGGCCTAATGAACCAAGAGTAGACTGTGACTTTCAGCAGCAGATGTGGACCGGGTGGCAAACAGAGCTTGGTTGTGGGGGAAGGGTGCTCGACTCGGTCTCTGAACTCCCAGATGACCCACTCTGTAAGAACAATGGGGACTTGTGTTGTAAACCATCTTTCACTTTTGCATATTTCTCAGAGAAGATTTGGAAGAGTCACGCTTTCACCAGTGCGCTTGCTACAGTAGCTGTCAGTTTTTTTAAGGCCCATATTGTGGCATTACATGATATCCATTACATAATGAATAAATGTACATTGAAACAAGGCGGGAAACCATGTCAATGTGGAACTTTTAAAGATGGTGTTTAAAGCAACAGCTTGAGCTAGAGAAATCAAACTAGGTTAGATTTTTGAAAGCTGGTGCTGCCATGCTGAGCTCACAGTTGCAGTCAAATATGGTGCTATTGAAGTTTGTCCACATTTAATTTAAGAACACACAATTGCGTCTCCTTTCAGGTGCACATGGATAGCTGCATACATAAACACCACCTCTATCCTGAAAAGCCTTTGTGATGATTTTCTGCTTAATTTATAGAAACACTAAATGTTTTTTTACCAGTGGTTGTACAAAAGAAGCAATTTATAGATGTTTGTTTCCATGTTTGGATTTAGAAACTTCGTGTGAAAAATTAGATGTTTGATAACATTTAATTGAGAAAATAACTGAAAGATTAATTAAATAATCATTAGTAAAAGCCCTGGTTTCAGGTAGGAGCCCATTTATTAAATGTAACATATGATATTGGGGATTGTTTGTGCATCGGAAAAGAAATGATTATAATATTGTCTGATGACGATGGGAAAAATGAAAGTGTTACAGGTCTTACTGTGCAGGGATACTGTGCATCTGACCACAGATATCTACACTGCATAAGATCAGACTTCAGAGAGAATAACAGTAAAAGGGACAAAGATGAAGAGCAAAAATAAATTTAATAAAGTAGATTAGTATCAGAAATTGTCACAGCAACAAGTTCACAATATTCAGTGTCTAATAGTGTGATGCACATTTAAAATGATGTAAGCCAACAAGAAACCAAGTGGCTAACCTCAGCTCACATGAAACCAGAAACCAATGAGAAACGAGCAAGAGTCACGAAACATTTTCCACGTTAAATATTGGCATGCACAAATGCAAATAGTTGGCATAAAGTGATATGTTTTTGTTCAGAATTGGTGCTTATTCTTTTCAATAATTTCATTTATATGTATGACTTTTTTGTTTAAGTCATGGGCTAAAAAAGTGCAAAGATTATTCAGCCCGTGTGGGTAGAGTGTTGTCTAGACAACCATTTGTTTTCTTTTGTTCTTTTATTTATTTATTTATTTATTTATTTTTTATTTTCAGCCTGAGGAAGTCGAGGAAGCTGCACGTCAGCAGAACCTATTTGGCAGGAAGCTTTTTGCGGGTGTTCTGAATACATTTGAGATTGACATGGGGGGGGTGCAAAGTAGACGTAGGCTTTTAGATCATGTCATGCTTCTATTTTTCGTGTTTATCACATAACACTTTGTACAGAAACACGATTTAGCTTTAAAACACCATAAACACAGCCAGTCATTATTGTTTTGGACTGCGGTCATCCACAATTTAAACAGACATATATATTATGGAATACTAAATACTAACAGATGTGCTTCCTTTTCACCACACCGGGCTTAACTGTTCATATTTGTATTGACAGGCAAGTCACAGAGGAGTCAGGACAGCAGGTTTTTAGGCTTCACTTGGTTGACGTGTTTTACTTTAAATCAGAGCAACTCTTTCATTTCCACATATCAGCCTAACAATTTATGGGACCTTTTTTTCCTAGAGGAGTTGTCGGGCATCAACTTTAAATCCCATTTTAAAAGAGGTGGTCTCTCTCCTCAGACTTTGTGTAACACATGATGACACACATCTGCAGAGTCTGAGTCAAAACTTCCTTGTTTACTTCTTGTGTTTCTCATACTTACCCTGCCTGAGAAAATCCCAGCATTGTTTTAAGTCAGAGATATCAGATGTAATTGTATTGCCCCAAACTTGGGGTTTGTTTGCGTTCAGTTAGGCATTTTATTCCCCCTAACAGCTTGCTGTCTTAGATTTGAACCATTTTGCTTGGAGGGGGCCTTTGAGCCTGTCCTAGCTATCATAGAGTGAGAGGTAGGGTACATTCTGGGCAGGTAGTTTATTCCACACTAATGCAAAGAGATGGACAATTAGTGACATTCACATTTAAACTTACAGCAAATGTGGAATCACCAGTTAACCTGACAAGTCTTAGTACTTTGAGTGAAAGCGAGACTATGGAGACAGAAATCGAACCCTTCTTTGTGTTGCTAACCGCTACAGTCCTGTTCTGCCTGCGAATCTTAAATTATCAATCAATATATGATGTTCTGTTTTCCTTTCAGAAAAGCAGTTACTGGGATGATAGTGTCTAATGTAAGTCAAAATAAGAGAGGAGTCGATTTTCTGCAGGACAAAAATAATTCTCAGTGAATTTTCATCACAGAGCGTGGGGTCTGGTCCCTAAGGCATCCTTCTGATTGCAAATTGAATCAAAACGCCTCGGGGCTGATGGCAGGCAGCAGGCAGCAAATCGTAGTAAAAGGTGCTGTGGAGGACTGAGTTTCAGTCAACTTTTCTCAGCAGTTGTTGGAAAAAACTTTTTTCATTTCTTTTCTTTTCTTTTTTTTATGGCTATCCAAAGTAATCCATGGAAAATGACACAACTTCTGTTAGCGTGTTATGTTTTGCCGGTACGTTTGGAGGATTGGACGAATATGTTTACTTCTGCCAGTTGTTGAACTAACAGTTGGAAAATTGTAACATGGTGCACAACCCTACTTGCTGGTAATTATACAAAATACCTCAAGTTTAAAAAAATCTATATTTATTTCCAGATTCTGGGACCAGAGTAGTTCCTTTTGGGCCCGAACTGGAATTGGTCCTGATGAATGATTTACTGGTTGTTTAAATAAGACAGAAAATAAATAAATAAATAAATGAATAAATAAAAGTAAAAAGAATCAGAACAAAGGTTTTTGGTCTTACACCAAAGGAAAGTCTCTAGCACTGTGGTTTTTGAACAGGTTGTTGTAAGTGGAGTGTATTTACAGTACCTTAAAGTATTTTTGTTATAAAGTACCTAAAAATGAGAGAAAATGAACAAACTTCTGTTAAGTCACACAACACGGACTTTTTGCCTTAATTAAATGTGGTCCAAGTGTGCTAAGACTTTTCGTTGATCAAATTGCTCTATAAATATTGCTGAAATCTCTGGCACTTTGCATTATACTTAACTTTGCACAGACAGTGTCAGATTGGTTTAGCAAGTGTGGCTCATGTTGCCAACAACATGAGATATTTTTGAATGTGGTTACACATTGCATTGTTCAAGTGCTACATGCGACACACCAGTTTCTTCATCAGACTGTAGGCCCGTGCTGGTTAGCAGGATGTCGTCTGTTTTACTTTAAACCTTGTTTGTTTAAAGCTTCCTGTCAGAGGAAGACGGACGGTGCTGACTACTGGGCCTCGTGGCATTGTAAAATTTTAGACAGTTATGGAAGTTGTAGGTATCTTGATGCATGCTCAGTCATCCAGGTGAGGAAATCTGAAAAAGTTGAGTCTGTTCATCCGGCCGTAGCGTTTTCAGTCCAAGTGACTCATCCAGGTGATCTGAAGAAGTCTTCAGAAGAAGAGTGATGAAACGTTTTTCCTGAAAATGCTACGCCCAGATGAACACAATCAACTTTTTACGATCGGTTGTAGGTAGTTCTCCTATAACCCACTTATGTTAAGAAAACTGTGTTTGTACAATGGTTCCCTTTTAATTTCCTGTCAGTAAATAAATAATAGCCTCTGTGTTTCAGAGGAATGGCTGCCAAAGCTGAATCTCTTGATATTGATTCATGGTGACATTTTCTAGTAAAAGTGGACTTTGAAATTCAGTGTAAGGCTATTGATATTGAAAGGTAGCATTTGGATGTGAGCACTTATTTAAGAAATGCCTGACCATATAAGATAAGATAAGATAACCTTTATTAGTCCCACACGTGGGAAATTTGTTTTGTCACAGCAGAAAGTGGACAGTGCAAAAGTTATGAGGCAAAAATTAGAATACAATAAGAATAAATACAGTACACAACTGTACAGAATAGAATAAAATAAAATACTATATACAGTAGAATAAAATAAAATAAATATACAATAAGATAAAAATAGAATACAAATACTATATACAACTGAGTAAAAATACAACGATGACACAAAGGATTATTGCACTTAGTATTATTGCATATGTATGGATGTGTGTGCTTGATCAGTTAAAGTCTTTATTATGGAGTCTGACAGCAGTGGGGAGGAAAGACCTGCGAAATCTCTCCGTCCCACACCGTGGGTGCCGCAGTCTCCCACTGAAGGAGCTGCTCAGTGCTGTCACAGTCTGCTGCATGGGGTGGGAGATGTTGTCCATCAGGGATGACAGCTTAGCCGCCGTTCTCCTGTCACTCACCACCTCCACTGGGTCCAGAGGGCATCCTAGAACAGAGCTGGCCCTTCGGATCACCCTGTTCAGTCTCTTCCTGTCCCCAGCAGAGATGCTGCCGCCCCAGCAGACCACACCATAAAAGATAGCAGAAGCCACAACAGAGTCATAGAATTTCTTCAGGAGTGGGCCCTCCACTCCAAACGACCTGAGTCTCCGCAGCAGGTACAGCCTGCTCTGCCCTTTCCTGTAGAGGGCGTCTGAGTTATGAGTCCAGTCCAGTCTATTGTTCAGATGAACATCCCAGTTACTGCAGTTGTACTGGTAAGAGCTGTGCTGGTTATTATCAGCAGGAGCTGAATTGTTATGAAAAAGTGTGACACTACAATGCAGCACCAATGGAGAACTTGTACTGTCTCCATCAGCGTGACCATACAAAGTCATAGTTAGCCACAGTTTACGCATGTTCTTGTAAACATTAGGCTCGCAGGTCTGTCCCGTCTTCCCGTGTGGTGATTCAGAGCAGGTTTTAAATGGGAACATAACTGTCACAGTTGTGTTATCACTTGTATTTGTTGGCAGGTTTATTAATTTTTTAAAATTAATTATGACATTTTTAATCATTACTTACCAACAGTGTGCGGCAAGGAAGCAGCATGGCATGTAGAGGACCAACTCCTTCAACTCACATATGGTACAGACTAATCTGTGTAGTCACAATGTGAATTCAGAACTTTCTGCTAATACACTGAACGTTATTGTGCAAGAGTAATATGAATACTGAATAAACCACTTTTACCACTTTTTCTAAGATCATACAGAAAATCTGATAAGTAAATGGGGGAAATATGCTGGAGATTCCCTGATGATGAGTGTAATTGCAGCTATATATGTGTGTGTGTGTGTGTATATATGTATATATATGGGTGTAGCCACTGTAATTTGACACAATTACAGTTGCCACACTGTGCTTTCATTGGTTAAATGAGGTCGCGTGTGTGTGTGTGTGTGTGTGTGTGGTTTTGTTTTTTTAATCAGGGCGAGCCATGGGATAGATATAAATGAGAAACAAAGAGAGAGCAACTTCCTAATCACAATATAGACCCACCTCAAAACATATCCTTTCACTGAATGTTTTTCCTACATAAAGAAATTGGTTGATTTTGATCCAGCTTCATCCTCATTTCTGACTCTAATGTGGACCATAATTTACAAAATGAACATTGTTAAATTCAGTAAAGTTAAAACCAGCAATGACATCAGTTGTACACCCACCTCAAATGTCACAGTCTAAAGCCAAGCCATCTTGTTTTTCTATAAACAATCACTGAGCATCACTGTCTTAGAATATATTTTAGTTTCAGTAGTAAAACCAGTTGAATGTCAGTGATGTAGAGTAGCAGAAGCCAGCATTGGAACCCTGAAGGTTTAAGCTGTTTTGGGTTAAATTACCAGCGAAAACTTCAAAAAGTGCATTTGGGTAAACTTTAAGGACCATATCACCATGTGCGATGGAGTGGCTGATCAAAAGAAGTTATAGCATATGAAAGGTCCCTCATTTATCTTTTGATAGACTCATCTGCAGCTTTTTTCCATAATCATCATGTAGTTTAAAGCATGTTACACCTTAACTGGATCTTCTGTAGCAGATGAGATGTTTTTTGAGGTTACCACTAACATAAATCCTTTGAAGTCCCAAATATTGTCATAGTGATCGGTGTTCAACCTTGTATGTAGGACATGCTCCTATGCCAGTTGGCGTTCTATCATGTTTTACAGTTGTGAGAAGCTGCTTAGCCACACAGTCTGTTACAAATTAAGCCTTCACACTGTTTAGCTTGAAGCTATCAGTTCTTATCAGCTGCACATGTTAATGTTCTATCAATACTATTGAACAAGTAAGAGCCTTTCCCATTCAACAGTCAGACACTGGTTCAAATAAAACTGTTAAGTAAGTGTTTCTAAATAATTCAAACTAAGCAGTAAGTTGTCTGTCTGGATATTTAAACCCAGTAGCTTGTTAATAAATGCAAAGGCTATGTTAAATTAGGTAATGTATCCTACACTGTTGTCATTAGCTCAAAGGATCTTTAAGTCTCCTAGTGATCTAGGTGGAAGGAAACTTTTGTTCCTTTTTGTAGGTGAACCTGTCGCTCAGCAGTTGGGTGTTGGCTGTAGCTCTCTGCTGCTTGCTCTTTCTCTTAAATTTAATGTAGACAACTAAGACATAAATGTATATTTAAGGAAAGACCAAATGAGTCGCGAGTTCAGAATATTTCCTTCAGGAGAGATGTGTAAGCCATGTCATGCCCAAAGATTAGCAACACAAATACCAATGCCTTTGACAAAAGGAGGCATTGAGTGCCTTCAAATCTGTCATCTCTCTGTAATTTGTAGTCGACAGACAGAGTTGGCCTTCAGAAATGTCGGGGTGGAGCTCAAAGTCTTCACATCGTGCTGGATGTGTTTCATGTTGAAACATTTTGTCCGTCTTGCCACACAGTCTTGTTTGTGTCCGAGTTTTAGGTGGTTGTAACTCTGAAGAGAGATTGTTTACTGATCAACTGAAAGAGTGAGCTATAATCTGTTGTTCGTGACTGCAAAGATTAAAAAAAAAAAAAAAAAGTCACACTGCAGTGTAGGGCTGGGCGATATGACCCAAAATTCATATCTCGATATTTTTTAGCTGGATGGCGATATAAGATATATATCTCGATATATTTTTTTAAAGTCATAAAGTAAGAACAAAAAGAGAGTTCTTAGTCAAAGCTGTGTCCCAGATGTCACACAGGCACTTTTATTAACATAGAGCAGATGTACATAAAATTTACTCAAAAATAAATTATGAGCATTTATTAAATAATAATGCTCCATAAATAAAAGAAAACAATGTTGTTTTTGTGCATAACAAAAAGCTCACAATTGTGCAGTCAAAATGTAAACTAAAAGACGTTGAGCACAATAACAAAGACAGATTTCACAGCTGCTCTGTTCCCAACTTGTACTGCGTGACTGACAGCCTGGAGTTTGAAATCCGCTTCGCAACCGCGTCTCTTAACAGGTGCCATTTATAGTCCTTATACACAGTAAGGTAATATTACGTTGATGCACAGTACGTATCACTCCGCGAGGCTCAGCCGTAATGCTCCGACAATCCATCAAGCGGTGCAGCTCCGTAGCTTACTAAAGTCGTACTAAAACATTTTTTGACAGATTGCTGAGCGCCGTGTTCCACATAAAATCGGTTCGCGGCCATCAAGCACAACCAGAATTCATACATAAGGCGCGCTGTCAACTTTTGAGAAAATGAAAGGATTTTAGTCCGTGCAGCCCCTCTGGGCTGCATGGCGTTAGCGTGGTTAGCTCGTTAGCGTGGTTAGCTAGCTAACACGTTGACGCCGTCCAGCCCCACGCACGGGGCGATGCGCAGTAACTCGTTAACGGAGATTTGCCGTGTCCATCTTGTCGCTTCCTGCAGGTGAAGCGATGGGGGACGAGGAGTTGTGTTCAGTGAAGGAGAGGCGAGGCCGAGTAACATTGCGTAAAGACGAAAGTGGACGAAAGAGAGGCAAACCTGCGGCTCCACAAGTATAATTATAACGTAACATAGACTATATCGATATAAAGGATATTGTCACATCTTATATCTCGTATAAAAATATATCGATATTTTTTAAAAACTCGATATATCGCCCAGCTGTACTGCAGTGCACTTTTTCTGCTAATGTCATATTTTGTTTTTGGTTTGTTTGTTTGTTTTTTACAGAAATCAGAATCAGAAATGCTTGATTAATGCCGTAGGAAATACATGTTCTTATTTTTAACTGAGAAACTTGCTTTAAGTCGGTCAGTATTTCCGATATAATAGGAAGTGGTTATTTTGTGGTTCCCGTGCTCTCTGACCCACTGCACAACAGCAAACATGCATACATGCACCTTTCATATCAAAACTTGTCTTACATAAGTGTTAAATGACCTTTCTTTTTCTTGGGTCACATGAATAGACTTTGGTCCCTTGCCTATTATCCTAACACTATCCAAACAGACTATTTTGAGTCACAACGATTGGATTTCCTTTAAACAGACTATTTCCTTAGTGTTATCTTACTGTGAGTAAAACACTGAAAATTGGTTTGTGAGTTTGAGGATTGGGCAGACAGTCAAGAAGTGTGTCGCTGGAGATTTGATAACGGCACAGATTCAGGAGGCGGTATGAAACAGCCTCACCAAATATGGGAATGTACATGCATGTGGACACCCTTAACTCTTTTTTTTTTTTTCTGGTATGGGTGGAGTTTTCTGATATACATTTTATTTATTTTAAACCAAAATGACAAAACTAATAAACAGACGAGAAGAAATAAAACTAAGTTGCGCTCAACAGTTTGATTTTACTCCAGGGGTTGAATTCTTAAAATCTGTCACTAAATTGTTAAGGAGACTAGTTAGAGTGCAGTAGGATTCTCTGCACATCATGTTTCTTTGTTCATCTTTATAAATGCACATTCACACCTTTTCTTGATCTCATGATGTTAACTACAAGCTTTTTTTTTTTCTTTTTAAATACTTCTCAATGAATACTAATGTTTATTTAGTGTCTTATAGTTTCTATATCTTGTGTATATACAGTTGTTTAATTTAAATTGGGACGAGTTACATATTTCACACTAGCTAATATAGTTTGCTAATCTGATGCCTGGGTTCACAGTATGAGTATGAGGTACTAAACTTAAAGAAAATCTTGATCATCTCAGTTCTGCTTTTTTTTTCCCCCCCCCACTTTTGCTGTGTGGTTAGTACACAGTGTGGTAGAAAGGCATCTGTTTAATCAACCACAAGTTATTCCTTCCTAGTTTACATTCTCTGGTATGGGCAGCTTGAAATTTCGTCATGCCTGCTAGAGTCATTACATGTTTTCTGTTTAAGTCATTATGAGATACTTGGACAGTAAAGCCTAAGAGAACACTTCAGTCTTGTTCTATCTTCCTACTTTTGTCGAATTTCATTAGTAAGCCTGAGTTGGCCTAAAAGCATCCAAACACTGTCCGCCTGATACAGTCAGGAAGTTGATCCATGGAAGTGATGATGAGCTGGCAGCTGAGGCCAGCTGAGTGTGGGTGAATCAGCTTTCCTTATTTAGGATTTTCAAAATGGGAATGGCTCCTCCCTGCTGCTGCTTTCATCTCATGGTAAAGACAGAAGCTCAACAACATATGATGGGATAGACATTAAAAGACTGTCATGATCAAGACTTAAAGCCTGTTAATTCTTTGGCAAGTGTTTTAGACATTTGATCCCCAGATGTCCGTGAGTTTGCAAGTTTGTGTTGTAATATTTACTCCAAATTTTTCAAACTAATAAAGCTGAACTAAAAATGACATTTTATTAAACAATAAAGTGTCAACTTAAATTAGCTAATTTAGGTTTAACTAAGTGCAATGCTGTAGTGCCATAGAAGCTAATGTATAGAATAGAATTCAACTTTATTGTCATTGCACATGCACAGGTACAGGGCAATGAAATGCAGTTTGCATCCATCCACAAGTGCTTTAGTGATATAGATATATTACAATATATATTAGCAATAATATAGATATGTAAGTATATTACAGAAATGGGTCTATTATGGTATGTTATAATGTACACGGTATGAAGTATGTTGTGAATATTCTATAACTATAAGTATGTACAGCTGTGATGAAATTAAATCTGAAACCTGGTATGTTTTTTAAAAAGAAACCCATCTTCCTGTATTTTAGGCCACACAAGTTTCAGATCTCACTGAGTTTGAATGTCTTTAAAGTTTTTTTTCTGTGCCACATTCAACCTCCACAACCACAACAGCACATGCCAGCACCTTCCTCTTTCTCTTTGCTCTCTTAGAATTTAGTATGTTTGTAAAGCCATTTCAGCATGTGCAGCTGTTGTAAAAATGTGTCCAATGTAGATGTTTTAATGTCATCTATCAGTGACCTGTTTTGTTTTCTCTGTTTTATTTTGCAGATGGACCTGAGCTTACTTTTAATAGCAGCATTATCAGCAGCCCTCAGTGGCAGCTTGGCACAGCAAGGTAGGAAGTTAAAGTTCCCGTTTTGCTCCTTTTCTTATCTTAACTATTAATTATAATCTAACCTACTGCACAAGGTATTTTCATCCCTTTGCAGTACAGCCACAAGAGCACTAATTTACTAATATTTATTTTTTCATCCTAAGAATGTGGAACTGTTTCTCTCAGGAACCTGTTTCAGGGAACTAAACGGGTCAAAGTCTGCTGATGTAGCAACAGCCTTTTTAAAAAAAAAATGTTTTTACATGCAGCAAAACCGAGATACAAGGCCACATGTAGGCTTTTGCAATCTTTTAAAAAACACAAGCACTCACGCAATATAACAAGCAGAGTGAAGCCTGTTATATTTTCCACGAGTATGTGAGGGGTTTGCTTAGGCCTGCGTGACATAAATTTCATAATTACAAAGTGTGAACATGAGGCACTGTTTGCAGACTCCTCTTCAGAGACGTTATCGTCACATGCATTGACAATATAAAAGATGGGCCTAGCCACAGAGATGTCACCCATCAGTTTCTGATGTCCAATGTTTTGGTGATTTGAACCTAAAGGTGACGAGTAGGAGGCGAATCTGACCTGGCATGCACACCACTTAGCTAAGACCCTGAATAGTCTTTGTTTCTGACATTTAGAATGACATAAAATACGCAAAATGGATTTAATGTTTTTGACTTAATAGATTTCCGTAGGATATGGTATTTTTTGGAAGCCACAAAAGTCACCCCTGCTGGGACGTATGCATTGGTTTAGCCTTCCTCACGGTGTGCTGTTGATGATTTATTCCATTTGCTCAGTTAAGTAACTGAGTATCAAAATATACATATTTGGTAGAAGGCAAATTTCCTGGCTTGGTAGTGTGCACATAAGGAAGGTGTTAAGTGTGCATGTGGTCTTTTTTCATAACAGTCTTCTGTATTATGACTGACTTCCTGTCCTCCTCATGGAGCATCTCTGTATTAGGTGTGTAGAGTTTAACTACTGCAAAACCACTCCCACTGGCACAGAATCTCTTTCCACTTGATCACTGCCTCATTGATCTATATCTGATTTTTATTTTTGACTCTTCCTTTGTTTCTGCTATTCTTGATCTGACATCTGACTGGGTTTTAAAAAATAGTGGTCCTTTCTTAAACAATTAGCTTCAAGCACAGAAGTACTAGCCTATGAGTATGTACTTCTTTTTTCCATGAAAACTGCCCTGTAAGAAGTCTTACAGAGGTCAGTAAAGTACACAGACCACCCAAGAACCACCAAATAGTTCCTGAAGTAGAAATGATTTATTGTTACACTTTCTTTTTCTTTCTTTTCTTTTGCTCTTGACACACATTATGAATGATAGTGATAGAAAAGTTTTCACACTGGCTTGTTCTCATGCTTTTTCCCCTTTCAAATCTTCATTCATGGTTTTATGACTGTTAGTCCTTTTGGCCAACAGTTGGAGTTTTTTGTTTTATGGAGTTAGGTCATTACTTGGTGAGTTGTCTGGAGCTTTTCCCAGCATGACTCAGTTTTCTGGTCTGGGAGGGGGGAAGGGAGGAGGAGGGAGGGGGGGTGCTTTCCAGCCAAAAGCTGCTTTGAGTTAGTGAGCTAATGGAAAAGATTGTATCATCTTGGCTAAAAGGAACTTGTGTCATCTCTTTCAGATGGAAGCATATGCATCAAGGCAAACGCGCAGTCATGTGGGGAATGCATCCAGGTCTCTGAGATCTGTGGATGGTGCACAGATGAAGTGAGTTGGATCAGCAAAGCTGTGTCAAAGCTGTTTTATCACATGAGTGAAAAAATATCAGAGAGCTCTTTATCAGTGAGGAAAGTTTCAGTTTCCTTGAGCTGCACAAAAAATGATAAACTGTAATATCTGTCATTGTCACCATTATTAAATAGGAGTACAAGACTGGAGTCATTCTGCAATTCAAAACAAATGAAATAGTTCAAGTGACAAAATGCAATAAAATCCATTTAATTAAATTAACTTTCACCTTTGTTTATATGAATGCGTGCATGTAATCTGTACTCATCCTGTAAGCAGTATAAGTACTCAGGAGTTAAGCGATTAGAGACTTTTTGTTTTTCACCCAATGGCAAGTAAACCACAGTTGGTCCATTAATTGTAAACAGCAGTGCTGCTCCTGCTGCTGCTTCTTCACTGGAAACTTGGTCAGGATGAAGCTGCTTAATTAGATGTTTAGTGTACCTAAGGCGGATTTTCTTGCTGTGGTTGAAATACAAACAGACCACAGTATGAGGGAAAAGACCAAAAACATGCAGTTGGAATTAAACATTCATGCACAGTAACAAACAAATGTAAATGAAGTTCTTTTTATGCTGTGTCAGTGACGTTAACACAAGCAAGTAGAATTTTTGTTTACATTTATACTTCGATTGTAACTAAAAATGGATTTATAATCCAGCGTATATTTAAGTTGGTACACTAGACACAGAGTGGGGCATCAGGAGCTGTTCTCTCTGCCCCTCAGTGGCACAGAGGCCAATCTTTAACCTGCTAGTTCCCTAGTATAAAGTCTCAGTGGTATTAGAGTGGGCGGGCATTTCCTGTCTTCTGCATGCTCTGTCCAAGCAGCTCCCTCGCCTTATCAGAGGATACAGAGCATTTCCATTATTTCAAATACCTCTGAAGCAGACTATTTCCTGCTTTGCGCTACTTGTGGATAACCGTGGAAAACATACTGACCTGATTCTCTTAAAACCACATTACATTTATGTATGAACATGGCTGTAGATTCCACTTCTACTGTCACCTGACTTCAGTGTATGGTTATAACCATGTTTAGGTGAGAGACTCTTAAAATAAGTGAATTTATCTGAAATGAAACAGGGGGGGGAAACACTGACTGATACCCGTGAGGCAAGATTCACATGTATGTGTTTAAGGGCTCATGTTCACTTTAAGCAAGGTTGTGGGAACACAGATCAACAAATTCCTACACCTGGTTAGCCTTGGATGTATGCATATGTATATGAAACATTTTACATTTCTGTACATGT
This sequence comes from Maylandia zebra, assembly GCF_041146795.1. Classification (NCBI taxonomy): domain Eukaryota; kingdom Metazoa; phylum Chordata; class Actinopteri; order Cichliformes; family Cichlidae; genus Maylandia; species Maylandia zebra. Next base: position 7,305,450 of record NC_135184.1, read on the forward strand.
TCGTTGCAAAAAGAGAGAAACTAAAGGCAAAAAGAGCTAGATTGAACTGGGTTACAGTTTAACCACCCAGGAAACACAGACAGGCTTTAACCTGCACCACATTTCAAACAACAGAAGAAGCACAACCCTTAAACTGTCCAGTTTTGTTCTGCACAGAATAAAAACACTGAAACAGGGAAAAAAATTTAATTGATTAGATGGAAAGGCTGAGTTTTATTGGAGAGGAGGGCCAACTATAGGAAAACGGGTTTATAGTTAAGGTGAGCCTTTTAGTAAACTGTTGAAACCATGTCAGGGTTAAATGCTTTTTGTTCTCGTCATGTGCCAAGACAACTGCATTCCTGTTAAATCATGTCTGCTGCTCTCTATCAGCCTGCTGATATCCACCCCTGAGCTTATGAAACCAGGCCTCGACTTCAGTTTGTAGTTGAGTGAAGTCGTTTGGAGCACCTAAAGAGATCTCTCTTTAGAAGAAACGCTCTCTCGCAAAGTAGCTCTGCTTTAGAACTCATCAGATTATGTGCAGCTAGATGCAGGCAAAAAGAAAGGGGTGTTTTTATGTCATGAGGTTTTGGAAATAACTGAGTCAAAGCACTGTTTTCGTTTTGACTGGGTTCATTGTCTCGGCTTCTCCTCGACTGCTCCTTGTGGTGTCTCATGTGCATCCAATCTATATTCTCTGTTAGGCCTGTCAATCATCTGTTTCTCCTTTTCTCTCCTTTCCACGAGTAACAGTGAATGGTAAATGGTAAATGGCCTGTATTTATATAGCGCTTTACTAGTCCCTAAGGGCCCCAAAGCGCTTTACATATCCAGTCATCCACCCATTCACACACACATTCACACACTGGTGATGGCAAGCTACATTGTAGCCACAGCCACCCTGGGGCGCACTGACAGAGGCGAGGCTGCCGGACACTGGCGCCACCGGGCCCTCTGACCACCACCAGTAGGCAACGGGTGAAGTGTCTTGCCCAAGGACACAACAACCGACACTGTCCAAGCCAGGGCTCGAACCGGCAACCTTCCGATTACAAGGCGAACTCCCAACTCTTGAGCCACGATCGCCCCCGAAGCCACGAAAGTGAAAGTAACAGTGAAGCCTTATCTTATGTTTCGTTGCATACTTTGTCATTTCAACATTCATGAGATTTGTATCTGCAGCACTCGTGCTCCAAAGATTAGTCTGTTTATTAGTTAAAATAACCAAACAATTTTGTTTCACTAAATGAGTCTTTAACCTTTTATACTTGTAAAGTGACACATTTAAATCAGTGTCATTAAAAACACTGACATTGAGGCTCCAGAATATAAGGTGCTCCATGGTGGATTGAAGCCTGGTAGAAAAATGAAAGCCACTAAGCTTAATTTTGGAAAATTAGATTTTAAACTTGAAAATACATTGTTCGTCTTCAAAGATCAAATTACTTAATTTTGGTAGGCTAATAAGATGCATAAATTAAGGAAGTAGCTTTGTCGAGAAAAAAAAATTAAACAAATTCAGTGAAAGGGGAAAAAAAGGGAAATCCTTAATTTGAAGGGTCTGAAATGGTAAAAGCTGTGAGCAAGGGTGTGACATGTAGCCTCAAAACTATATAAATAAAACGCTAATGTGGACGTGGAGTGTTTTTAGACGAAAGCACAGTTTTCAAATTTACCTGGATCAGTGTAGATGTAGAGCCATAGGAATCCCCCAGCAGCCTACACCTATTGCAGCATAACTAAGGGAGCATTTAGATTCACCTGATCCAGCCCTAACTATATGCTTTAGCAAATAGGAAAGTTTTAAGCCTAATCTTAAAAGTAGAGATAGTGTCTGTCTCCCGAATCCAAACTGGAAGCTGGTTCCACAGAAGTGGGGCCTGAAAACTGAAGGCTCTGCCTCTCGTTCTACTTTTAAATACTCTAGGAACAACAAGTAGGCCTGCAGTCCGAGAGCGAAATTCTCTAATGGGGTGATATGGTACTATAAGGTCATTAATATAAGATGGGATCTGACTATTCACGACCTTCTTTGTGAGGACCAGGATTTTTGAATTCAAAATCCTGGTCTTCTGCCACATACAAGGATGTATTGTTATTCATTCTTTCACTGATTAGGTTATTGCGGCAGCGTGGTTTTCCTTTCACAATACAACCCAAAAGGAAAACACAAACAATTTGAAGAAAATTATCCCGGTCTGTGGTGGGAAAGTCATTTGGAGTAATTCTCTAATGGTCTTTTCTTCTTTTTGCAGAAGTTCCTCTCAGAGGGCGAGTCCAAATCAGCTCGCTGTGATGATGTGACCTACCTGAAGAAGAAAGACTGCAAAAATATTGAGGACCCCCGCGGCAGCACTGAAATTACCCAGAACAAAGATGTCACCGTTCGCAACAAGGATGGGAACGTAAAACTCAAGCCTGAGGAGATCACACAGATACAGCCTCAGAAACTCAAAGTGACGCTCAGATCTGGTAAGCAGGCGTATGCTGATGCTATGTTCCTGACTATGTTTACATTTATTAGCTAGCTGTTCAGCATCGATTTCAGTGTTTTCACCGACGCCATCTTGGTATTTTGAAACCAGATGTGATGAGTGATGGCGGGCCTGACTGTGAAACCAAGGACACAGCAAACTCATGGGCTAACATTTGTGATTAGCAAGTCAATAGCCAGTGAACGTTCCCTGGATGATAGTAGTGGCCATAAGCTACTGCATGATGCTTTTCTTCTGTCATTTAATGGTCGGGCATTGTACAGCTACAAGCATTTCACCCCCATGTCATACTGTGTATGGTTGTGTGTGTGTGTGACAAATAAAATTTGAATTTGAATTTGAATTTGATTAATGTGGCAAAATGTTATGCCAGATGCCCTTCTTAATGCATCGTCAGGGGATTTGTGTGCTTCTGGGATCAAACTTGAGATCTTTTGCTTCTTAGGCAAATGCATAAATCACTGTATTATGAAGGCTCAGGTCTAGAAACTAGCGACTGAGCCCAAAGTTTGCTGAGGTCACAAAGCTAGAAGTCACCTTGAAGTCTTTTTTTAACCAGAGGAATATAGATGTGAATATACATAACTTTCCCTAGGGATCAATAAAGTATTCTGATATCCTGGTTGAATTTCTTTTACTCGTCACAGTTAAAACAGCTGTGTAAATACCCTAACGTAATTAGAGATTGTGTTATGTTAAAAAGGCTTTCAATATAGCCTGAACTTTTGATGCTTTGGCAGTTTGCTGAAACTGTTGTCAGGTCAAAACAAAAGCAAATTTTTATTTGGAGTAAATATGTTGATGGTTCATAGTTGGTGTAATGTCAAAGCAGTTTAGATTTAGAAGCCGTTATATTTGTGTCAGTCTCACCTTTAGCCACTTTAAAGCCAGTGGACTGGAAAAGATAAGAAATTTATAAGAATTATTTTAATAATTTTATCAGTTTGAAGAAGCTGGCATGATGCAAACTTAAATTTCCAAAGATGGTAAAATGAATTTGAGACCACCCCCCTTAAATTATCTTTAGTTTCCAACCCTTTTGTATTTAAGTGTAACTCTGGTTTTCCAGTAAAAACAGGAAACTTGTCGTTAGTCTAATAACTAACAATGCTCTGCTTTTGCCTTTAAGGTGAGCCACAGACTTTTGACCTGAAATTCAAGCGTGCTGAGGATTACCCCATCGACTTATATTACCTCATGGACCTCTCGTTCTCCATGAAAGATGATTTGGAAAATGTGAAGAACCTTGGCACTGACCTCATGAGGGAAATGCGGGAGATCACGTCAGACTTCAGGATAGGTACGGTTAAAAACATGAAACCCAATAAATGTCCTTCAAAACAGCAGAAAACCCTCAGCCTTCCAAATGAGTTTATAATCCCAAGTTAAGAAATGCTCTCCTTTTTTGTTTCGCCTTAAGGTTTTGGCTCCTTTGTGGAGAAAACGGTCATGCCTTACATCAGCACCACACCTGCCAGGCTAATCAACCCCTGTTCCAACAACGAGAACTGTACGAGCCCCTTCAGCTACAAGAACGTCCTGAAGCTCACCAGCAACGGAGACAGGTTTAACCAGCTGGTCAGTCAGCAGCAGATCTCAGGAAACCTGGACTCTCCAGAGGGGGGGTTTGATGCCATCATGCAGGTGGCAGTCTGTGAGGTGAGCGTTTAATTAATTAAGCTTGTTTTTTTTTTTTTTGTGTGTGTGTTTTTTTTTTTTTTTGTTTGTTTTTTCTATTCTTCTGTGCCTGCAAAATGCATAGAATACAAATAAGTATAAATAAGATAAATAAGGATATCTTCTTGTTTTGATCCCAGGAGCAAATTGGCTGGAGGAACGTGACTCGTCTGCTGGTGTTTTCCACTGATGCTGGTTTCCACTTCGCTGGAGACGGCAAGCTGGGCGGCATTGTCCTCCCCAACGATGGGAAGTGTCACCTGGAAAACAACGTGTACAGTATGAGCCACTACTACGTATGTACCATCATGTCTTTAACACTAACAGTAAATCCAGGGAGAGCTGACTGAGAATGAGAGCTGTTATATGTTCACCTTTTTTAATAATGGTCTCAGTTTTATCGTCTGTTCATTAATTGTATCTTCACATGACCCATATTCTTTGTTAAGTTTGTTTTGTATGTTTAACAGGATTATCCCTCTATTGCTCACCTGGTCCAGAAGTTGAGTGATCACAACATTCAGACCATCTTTGCTGTAACTGAGGAATTTCAGCCTGTTTACCAGGTAACCTTTGTACATTGTGTTTGAAGACTCTTCTTTTTCTTTTTTATACAAGCAGAACCCACACTGGGAAGGTCAAAAAACCCTGTATTGTTATGTATATATGTCTATCAATATTTATTGTTTTATTATATAATGTTTTTTGGCTCAGAATGGGTGTTGGGTGGTTGATTGGTCCATTGGTCCATCGCCTCTGTCAGTGCACCCTAGGGCGGCTGTGGCTACAATGTAGCTTACCGTCACCAGTGTCTGAATGTGTGTGTGTGAATGGGTGGATGACTGAACGTGTAAAGCGCTTTGGGGTCCTTAGGGACTAGAAAAATGCTACACAAACACAGGCCATTTACCATTAGACATGAAATCTATTATCTTATTTTTAAAAAAAAATTACATTATATTTCAGAAAATTATACCTCAGTTAACAAAACAAGGTCAAAAAACCAATCACAACGCTGGTGATTTTCCTTTCTGCTTTCAAAGAATTTCTCATTGCAGGAAAATGTAATAACTTTCCAGCACTGTATTTCACAATTTAGTTAGGAATATCATCCAACCGATAGATCAGCTCCAATTTTTTTTTATGTAATTCACAGGATATGATTCATGTATGTTAATTCTTTCTTTTGACTCTCGTTTCTCTTACAGGAGTTGAAAAATCTTATTCCCAAATCAGCTGTCGGCACGCTTTCCTCCAACTCCAGTAATGTCATCAAACTCATCATTGATGCCTACAATGTAAGTTGAACTGCACAATCATCACGTGATCTTAGACTCTCCCCTGATGATCGGGGATTGATTTAGCATTGAGTTATTTCTCATGTATACATAGCCAGGCATTTGTCATCTTCATCTGAGCACGTGAAGATTACAGGTAACGAAATGTAACATAAACGTAAGAGGTCACATCCAGAGAAATTCAACGCAAATAATCAGCCAAATTTGAGGAACTGATAACTGGTGCTTTCCTCTTCACCTGTGTGCATGAATACTTTCTCTCTTCCATCATAAACAAACCCAAGTGACAGCTATGCCTTAGCTGTGCCACTCCCAAAAATACATCTTAATTATAAGGAATTAATTATTACTTAAGTTAGTTATAAGCTGCTACTCATCTGTAGAGAGACAAAGTTTAATAAATGTTTGATTCTTATCTTTTTCTTTTTTGCAGTCTTTGTCATCTGAGGTGATTCTGGAGAACAGCAAGCTGCCCGAGGGCGTTTCTATCTCGTACAAAGCCTTCTGTAAAAACGGTGTGCGAGGAACAGAGGACAACGGCAGGAAGTGCACTAACATCTCCATTGGCGACGAGGTAATAGGATCCAGGCTTGGTTTCCATGTGCTGACGAGTGTAAAACAAGCAAACCAAAAATTATATCTGAGAAAAAGAAAGGGTTTAGATACTCTGGGGAAAATGTATTGAGTCAAATACATTTATTTGATGATCTGAAACATTTAAATGTGACAATCATACAAAAAGAAAAACAGTTACCTTGATGGCATCCTCCTCATACGGTGTGATTCTCTCTGGTTTCCAGGTGTCTTTTAAGATCTCTATTGAATCTCAGAAGTGTCCTTCAGGTGGCAAGCCTGAGGTCATTACAGTGAAACCGCTGGGCTTCAATGAGGAGGTGGCGATAGAGCTCAATTTCATCTGTGACTGTGAATGTGCCAAAAAGGGAGAGCCCAACAGTCCGAAGTGCCACGGGGGAAACGGGATTTTTGAATGTGGAGCCTGCAAGTAAGTATTGATGTGCATTGATGCAGAGAGATGTAGAGCTGCTGAGCCATGTATGATGGAGCATAAGGATGTGTGGGTCTGTAATTTCAAAATATTCCTCAACATATTTAAGTAATTTGATTAAAAGCTGGATTTATGATTTCAGTGGCATACTTTAATCATCCACCTAAATAGTCAAGAGACTTATTGCTGCTTGTAATGTGACACTAAAACTTGAATAATTAAACTTTTGTTGTTCTGTGGCAGATGTAACGAAGGACGTATTGGGCGTGAATGTGAGTGCAGCAAAGACGAAGTCCGGTCAGACGACCTGGATGCTAACTGCAGAAAACCCAACAGTACAGATATCTGTAGCAACAATGGCGAGTGCCTCTGTGGCACCTGCGAATGTAAGAAGCGGGAGAATCCTGCAGAAGTCTACAGTGGCAAGTACTGTGAGTGCGACAACTTCAACTGCGACCGCTCTGGCAATTTGCTCTGCGGAGGTAAGGGTTACAGAAGTAAACTCATTTGAAAGTATGATTGATTTAACTCCACACTGAATGTGTTTGATGCCTGTGCTCCATTAGGACATGGACGCTGCGAATGCAGGAAGTGCATCTGTGACACCAACTACACAGGCAATGCCTGTGAATGTTCCCTGGATGAATCCACCTGCCTTGCCAAGAACGGGCAGCTCTGTAATGGCCGCGGCAAATGCGAGTGTGGAATCTGCAAATGCGAAGACCCCAAATTCCAGGGTCCGACATGTGAGGTCTGTCCGACCTGCCCCGGTGTCTGCACTGAGCACAAGTGAGTGTGAAGCTTTCATCTTTGGTTGGAGAAACAACATATAGAAATCTAAAAATGTAAAGTCTGTTTTAACATGTAAGCTTAGAAGTTGTATGCCAAACTGAGTCATGTGATTTATGATTAAATTCTAGTTAAAAGCCAAAAGATTTATCTTTGATTTTTAACTAGAATTTCATAACAAATCATCTCAGAGACTATAATAATTCATAGTCATTAAAACTTATTTGATACACATTACAAAACAATTCAAGGAACACTTAAAAAAAACACATCAGGCAGTTTGCAGGATGCCAACAAGGTTCTGCCTGGGTCCTTGTCACTGGGAGCCTTTGGGTGTGGAGTTTCATGTTTTCCCAGTAATTTCATGAAATCTTCCAGGTGCCTGCGTTTCCTCCCAGAGACGTGCTTGTGATTCTAAATTAGATGATGTGCTTGCAGTGCATAGAATAAGCCTATGACAAATGACAAAACAAACTCTGTGGAAGAAATGCTGTTGGTTTTAGTTCATGTCTTTAGTTTTAGACTTTGTCAATAGAGAGGCCTTTATGTTTAAGCGGGGGATGTCTGTATGACTGAGGCTCTCACAAAATAAATGCCTTTAATTCCTGTTCTGAACTGACACTAAACATTTTCAACAGTAAAAACTAAAATGAACAAACTCACTGTGGAAATTAACCCAAAGTACAATAAATCAAAAACAAAATGTAAAACTAAGAGTTAAAATTAAGAGTTCTCACTGTATTAAAATGATCACATCATCCTTTATCTAAACAGTTAGATTTTCACTCGTTTTTTTCATGTGTGGCAGTTCAGACCTGACGACTGTTTTCCAGCATGGCGGTTATAATGTCTGGCGTCTCGAATATAAAACACTGTGGTGAGTAAACCACGCTGTGCTTCCACAGAGATTGTGTGCAGTGCAGAGCGTTTGGGGATGGCGAGAAGAAGGAGATGTGCCAAAAGGAGTGCAGCTACTTCAACCTAATAAAGGTGAAGGACCGAAAAGATCTACCTCAGCCCACAGACCAGAGCTTCCCCCTGACCCACTGCAAAGAGAAGGATGCAAACGACTGCTGGTTCTACTACACCTACGCCATCACCAAGAATTCCACCAAGGAAGTCTTTGTGGTAGAGAAACTGGGTACGGTCACACTGAGCTGATTTTGTCTGATCATCCTTTTACTTGCTTTCTGTTTATTGTTACAAAAGCAGATGCAATAGACAGTTTAATAGATGAGATGGCAAATCTTCCCTACTTTTAAGAAATCAAGAAAATAGCCATTAATATCAATGATTACTTATTTTCTGTTTATGATAATTACATTTTTGTTCTTTATATGAGCAACCGTTTTCATTGGGTGTCTTTGCTTTCCTTTTCCGTTAGACTGCCCGTCAGGACCTGACATCATCCCCATCGTGGCAGGTGTGGTAGCGGGCATTGTGCTCATCGGCCTCGCACTGCTGCTCATCTGGAAGCTGCTCATGATCATCCACGACCGCCGAGAGTTCGCCAAGTTTGAGAAGGAGAAGATGAATGCCAAATGGGACACGGTGAGTAGTAGAACCGCATTATCCACAGCACTAAATGACAGAGCCGTTCACTCGGGTTTATGCTTTAAAAAAATTTACCATGCTGAAAGAGCTAGTTATTTAAGCCATTGTGTCACAGTCCGCAGGTTAAATTTGGTATAGAAGGAGGCTGCTTGTTTTAGATGGTGAGAGTGTTATAAGATACGGGTCATTTTAGACTGAGACTTATGCAGAGCTACTCCAGTAGAGCTAGAAGATTCAGTAAAATGAGTCCACTTTAAACTGTAAGTGTTAAACAAAAAGATGAGTGTAACTTTACAGATTTTTCCAGGATTGTGCATGTGACAAAGCTCTCTAGGCAAAAATGTGAGGTAATCATGAGGATATGCCTCTCACTGTGTGGCCTGTACTCAGTCCTCAATGAACCCCAGCTCTATGCAGTTGTGTTGGTTCTCTATTCACTGAGGGCAGGGAGTGGCCTTTTCTCTGCTGCTGGTGCTGCCACTCGCCGTCCACATGCCACAACTGCATGACCATAAAAGGCAACGGAGCAGAGCGAGGAAGCCTGCAGAATGACCACTGATGGAAAGTTCAGCAGCAGCTGCTGCTCAGTGTGAGGCAGTTACAGCAGCAGTGTTTACGATTTGAAGGGAAAAAGCAGAACACAAATCACAGCCAGAGGACTTTAAATACTATTATTTACCATATTACAGACACACAGTAGATGGCTTTGAATTTCTTCTGATAAACATGTCATGAAGTGGACTATGTTACAGTCAGTTGGGTTTTTTTTTTTTGGTTTTTTTTTTAAATGGTATTCAAGTCTGTTCTTCCTAGTTTCAGCAAACCTTTTTAAAGAAAATTAGTTTTTTAAGATTTTATTTTATTATCAAATGTTTTGGCAACACAAGTGGAACCTATAAGGAAGAAGAATAAATATAAAAACAGTTTTAAAGAAAGTAGGAAACAAACTACTAAACAGAAACTGTGCAGCACTAATGACTGGTAGTAATAATTACAACGCTAATTAGTTACTATAATGTATTGCCTTCTTAGACTGTTTTCTATCCTTTCCAGTGCTTTTCCTGATTCTCTCCATTTCTTTCTTCAGTTTTTTCCATTCATCTTCCTTCTTTTTCTTGTTAGCAAGGGAACCCCATATACAAGAGTCCTATTAACCAGTTCCACAATCCCAGCTATGGGAATAAAGCCGCTGCCCTTTAGGTCAAAGTTTGTATTGCTCCTTCTTGCATGAGTGCAGCAATGAAATAAGTTTAGTGTCCGCATGTTGTGAATTTATATGCATGTCTAACCATAAATTTATATCCTGGAAACATTGGAAAGCAGATTTATTTTCACATTTGGTGATTAACGTGTATCTCTGTGGGAAAACTTTCTCCTATAAACATAAAAAAGCAGCTGCATCATCTACAAACAGGCAAAGCTTAAAACAGCACATGTGAAAACAAAAACCGGAACCTCTGCCCTGCTACAACACCCTGGACAGATCGCCGCTTTGTTGCAGAGCTAACATGAGAGGCAGAACCATTCATGCTCACTTTTTACATATACTGTCAATTAACCTAACTTCATGCATGCCTTTGTGTTGTGGGATGAAGCTGGAGTACCCCACACAGAGAACCCCAGAGCAGATTTTAACCCAGGATCTTCTTGCTGTGATGTGATGGTACTAACCACAGCCCTATGCTGCCCGACCCAAAGAAAAACCTCCAGGGAAAATGGAGTTTGGATTGTCAGCTGCTTTTAGGACAGATGAAAAAATAAACATAAAGCTGTCAGGAACTAGCTCAGAGTTCAAACAAGAGGGAAAGCACAGTTTAATTAAAAAAGGAGCACATTTTCTTCAATTAAATTAAACCTACTAAATAGTTTAAAAAGGATACTGTCAGTATTTTGAGTGTGTGGACCCGCTTGCTAGGGAAAAGAGAGGTTCAAGTATCAATTTGTAAGCAGCTGGCACACAAACATGAAAAGGTTATGCATGTTTTCCCTGTTCTTTTGAGTGCTGTGTCTCAGTGATGCATTTACTGTGTTTGCAACGGTTTACTCACTTTTCTTTCTCTTTTCTTTGCATTTCTCAGGGTGAGAATCCGATCTACAAAAGTGCCGTAACAACTGTCATCAATCCAAAGTACGAGGGCAAATGATGGAGCTTAGCCTACTTCGTGACAACACTGTATGGAAAAGAAAGCGGGAGGGGCGGGTTTTATAATGCTCACTGTTTTTGTTTGTCTGTTTGTTGTTGTAGCCACCAAATAATAGCATTGCATTTTGCGGCTCCGTTCTATTAACTTTTGATCTTCTATGCATCATCTGTAATTTGTACAGTATGTATAAACGTGTGGTTTTTACGTTTTGGTTTTGTTGAGAGAATTTTTTTTTGTTAAATAGAAGCCATCAGTGTTTCGATGAGCGGTTGAAATGAATGTTGATAATGGACAGTAAAGGAAGGGTTTCTTTCCAAATTAGCGTGCATGCATACAGTGCAGAGTAGGAGGCAATCAGTGTTTCAGAAACAGGCATACAAAAGTTTTACTGTGTCTTTAATCATTTTCAATGAGTGGGCGTCTCTTTGGATCGAGCCCTTCAGATGTAGTGCCGGGTTTGGCAGCAGCGGGGTGTGTACAGGAAGTGTTTTTTTTCTTTTCTTTTTGTTTTCCTGTGTTCTGTGTAAAGCCATACATGTATTCACAGAACAGAGCTGGGGGTGATGGTATGTTTGTTTTCAAAGTGACATAATCCGTCTGAACAATCATTTTTATTAAATGTGTCTTTGTGGAGAAAAGATTTTCTTGGGTTGCCTTACCTGATGAAGGGCAGCGGTGTACAGTAGTCTTACTGTTCAGCTCCAGGTTTTACTTGCTTAATTTAAAGCCAACTCAGGTCCTTTTATTCTTCTCAGCAATGCCAAATACACACAATTCTGCCTTATTTGCTGACTAAATTTGCTTATATTGTTTTTATTTGTACAATGTGAATGGGGGGCAAGTGTCCTGTTTTACATCTGAGTTACTACACTTAACTCTTTCAGAGGTGCCTCGATCAAACGTGCTTAATTAAAAAGAAATGGGGATGATGAAAAAAAGAGGATTGATAAGAGAACTTTTGGAAGGCTACGCCTGTCATCAACGTTTAAGTGCCTTTGTTGATTTCTCCATCACATTCACAATTGCGATTCTGTTTTCTGGAATTATTTATTGAATAAACCCCTAAAAAAAGAAAATGGACCCATATTGTTAAGTGTCATTGTGTATTTGCTGAAGATTTGATGCAGTGGAAACTTACATCATGACGTTAAAAATGACAAGATGACGCTCCAATGAGAAGTGTGGATGGTTTTGTTTACAGGCATAACAACAAGACTGTAGGTATAGTAGCGGGTAGTGTTCTTATTTTATTTGTTTACATTATGGAATTATCAAGCATTTAAATGTTTTATCCTGTTTAATTCAAAAATGATCGAAGTGCTATATAGTAATATAAGTTAAAGTAATACAATTAAAATGTATGCAGCATGCGTGATTAAACTGCCCTACTTTTACAGTAATGTAAGAGGAAAAATGGGGGGCACAGAAAATAAGAGAGATAAACATGTTTGACTTTTTTTTTTTTTTTTTTTTTTTTTTTTTTTTTTTCTGCAGCAGGAGAGTTGCTGTTGCTTCATTTCATGATTTCTTTGAATACCATATCTGCCTCTGAATAGGTGTCTGGTATCAAAGAAGAAAAGGGAGAAAAATCCTTTGTTTTTTGTTTTTTGTTCTCTGTATTCAAAGATATTCTGAATGTATGAAAACAACTCTTAAAAAGAAACTCAAGAGACCTGTTGAAGTCATTGTTTATGTATTACAGACATTCCTTTACAAAAATTAAAAAAAAAATTCGTAAGAATCGCATAGCTCAAAATATATGAATGCATTAGCAAAATAGTTCAATAATTTAAAAAAAAGTAGGAAAAAAATGGATTCGAATAAAAGGAGTTCAGTGAGTAAAACTAAATAAATAAATCACTGATCAAATCAATTTAAAATGTAATAATCTAAAAACCTCAGTCATACAGAATAGAAATATTTTTTTGCTATTCTACGTTTAGCAGATCTTTCTTTTTTGTACATAGCTTTATTTGCTTTCATTTTATACTTTTATTTGTTTATTTTAGCATGTAAATCGGCTACAAGCTAACGCTCGTCGTGACGTCGCCAGCCAATCACGTTGCACTCCATCCCCGTGGAGCGTGACGCCTTGAGTCGGGTGCTCTCCACAGGTGATTGGTGGCCTCGGCGGGCCAATCAGATCGCGTCGTTTACAGCAAAGTTGTTAACCCCCAACAGTAGCACTTTGGTTTCCACCTCTCTAGTTTCAGCCAGCTTTACATCGACATGGACTTTTCAGCAGCCAAAATAAGCCGTTTTTTGGTAGATCTACACCGGACAATGGCTCTGCCTGCCCGGACACCGGCGGACCGACCGGCTTTTATTATGAAGCCAACTAGAAGAAGTAGCTGTGGCTAACGCCAGTGGTAGTTGGGTGCCTCTGTGGCTAGCTGCGTCGTGTTGCCTGTCGTTTTTTTTTTTTTTAACTTCTGACTTGCAGAAATATTGCCCATCTATTTATAAATCCCCGACGTGTGACCGATGGTCGACTTGGTGAGTATTTTTCTGCAATGTTTTTAACTTGAATCGATGGTCGCCTGGAAAAAAGGCCCATCGTGATTAGTGTTTTCTGGCATCAGATGATTTCATACACGCAATCAAATTCCTGGCTGGTCAGCTGGATGCGATTCAGCATTAAAACCACAAGTTTCTAATCACTTTGCCACCTCCCGAAGCTAGGAGACCGTGATATGGATCGATATGTTCGGATGAAACGTTTATTGTTTTTATAAAACAAAAAAAATCTAATACTCTAGTTGTTACAGTTAGGTGGAAAAATAAGATGTCGGAAATCTGATCGGGGTTATTTGAGGGGGGGTAAGAGAACATGAGCAAAAGGTGGCTTCCTCTTTGAGAGGCTGCAGGTAATTTTTTAAATATGATTTCTTCTCTGGAATTTCCATCATCATCGTTGGAAATGTAGCACTGGGGGATCATAGGCTTTAGGGTGTGTGGCTGAACAGTGCCAGGCAGCTCCTGTGGTCTGCTAGGGAACTGCTTGGCCCTGGCCTGTATGGGTCTGGATCATAGCCTTATGCCCCACTCCACTGTATTATCTAACCTACAGTAGCTCCTTTCATAAAACACCCAGCCAGACGAAGACCTCTGACCGTCCTGGCCTGCTTGGCTGGATGAAGCTCAAATGGGAACTGCCTCATGGTGACTAGTTGTGCTGTCATTATTAGTTAATAATTAGTAATAAAGGCCTGCTTGGGATAAAAACTATGCTGGGGTTGCCTCATCTTCTGCATTAGACTGGATGTAAATCAGACGAGGACAATGTTTCTCGTGTTTTCCTGTGATTATGTGAACTTTTTGTGGGACAAACCCCACCCACATGGCACTTTTGTGTTGTGTGCTGACCCAAAGTATGTGAGGTATGAAAGTAATGTATTTAGTTTGAGGTAGTCTCTTTTGTATTTTTTTTTTAGATGTTTTTAGAAGTATAAATCTCAAGGTCACAAGCTTAACTTACTAACAGTATGTCACTCAAGCTCTTGTCTTTTTTGCATAACCACAGGGCAGTTGAGGCCTTGTCCTCAGAACGCCTTTACTCAAAGTTTCTGGAAATTAAAACAGATTTCAAGGCTTTATTCTCCAATACAGCTTAATTTGGGCTTGGCTAATTTGGAAAGCATCCAGCAGCTGTTATAATAACTGCATTACACAGACTTTATTCGTTTCAAAACCTAGAAACATGCACATGTCCCACTAGCCATATTTTAGTCATAACCTCATGACAGTGGCAGGCAGCATAAAAGGTGAAATATCTAAGAGAAGGAAACTATCGAGCATTGTAATATTACTGACACTGCATTTACAATTATACCAAATAAACTGCTTATAAGAAACTTTAAGAAATCATTAAATAAGGTATAAAAGTACTGACAAATGCAAGTACCTTTTACAGTTTTTTATCTTAAATGTAGCCTGCCAATTTCTTTTCAAGTAAAATGTTATAGATATAGGTTTTCATGTGTCACAGCAGGAGTCGATGACCACAGTAATGCTGTGCCTCTTAATATAAATGAATTGGGCTCATGTGTGTGTTTGCGCACAGCAGGGAGCTCGGTTACAGTCAAAACAGTAGATGACACACTTCATCACGGTACAAAGCTTTACTTTGAATCCCAGATAGTTAACATTTGATAAATAAAACTGAATTTCCTTGTAGGTAGGCACCAAAATATGCTTTGTAAATCCGATCTATTTCCCATTACTCTTGTTTTAGACATAAATGTCAGAGTTGTTCTCTCTAAAATAGCTTCTTAAACCTTCGCTAGTAAAGATGGGATTCACCAGACATCCCACAATATCATATTATCACAATACTATATTCATGTTATATTAATTAACATAGTGCAATACTCTGCACTGCACAAACATATATTATTATTTATCACCTTTTTTCCAAGTGCAAACTATGTCCTCAAAGTTATTGTTCTATCCAAAGATAAAGTTATCTCACTTCAATTATTCATGTTTTGTATTTGCTCCAAATGAAATTGTCAAGCATACCAACACTGTAACCAAAACCTACCATAAATGTTACATATGGAATGGGGTCACCGCAATCGGTTTGTGATAATACAGCAATTTCCAGGTATAAATCATCGAAAATCACGTAGTGTTGCTGTCCATCTAGACAAAAAAAAATCACATTTAACTATTAACTTTGTGCTAAGCAACCTTCCTCTTCTATAAGAGTCAAGTTCCCTCGAATTGTGACTCAGACCGATGACAACATGATGACTTTGTCTACATTTATAGATAGCATAGGAATGATTTGCAAACCTTTGACAATGTCTCTGAGAGTGGTTGCAGCCAGTCCAAGTCAGACTGCAACTGTTTGCAGAAAGATTTCCTCCTCTTAGGCGAGATGGAGAGACCTGCAAGTCCAACATGTAGATTCATCACTGGTTAGGGATCCTTCTTGATCTAAACAAACACTTATTGTCTGTCTGCTGACACTTAACAGCGAATTAAAGGTAAGTACCTTACCTAGTTACCTTCATAAAATGTCAGCCTGCTGCGGACAGTGGATGATGCCGCATGTAGTAGACATGTTTCACTGGATAAACAGAGAAGGGCTTAGGTCCAAAGGTGGAGGATGCCGTGACACGCCTGAGGCCTTTTGTTTACAAAGCAGGCTTTGGGGTTAACAGTGTTTTAAGAGTTACAAAAGTGATTAATTGCTTAACGGTGTAGATCACCATGGTAACATATACTGCGGCCGTAACCAGCTCCGAAGCAGGCTAAGTTTGAGATTAGAGATTAACAGGTTTTAATTCACCAGCTACTGATAAGTTAGTTCTCCAGAAAACAGAATTATTCCTGGAAATCCCTTGGACATCTGTGTGTGAATAATAAGAGGTTCTAAGGTGTCTTAAGGTTTTTTCTTTTCCTGATGAGCATTAATAATAAATATAGATTCTTAAAGAAACCTATTTCCTGGTTTTTCCTTTTGGCTAAAAACCCTTTTTATAACAATTTTATTGTTCTATATACCATGTATATGATCGTAAATCACATGTTTATACTTGTTGAACTTATATCAAATTTGCACATAGACCAAGCCTGTGTCTAAATTCTGGGCCTGTGGCTGTTGTATTTAAAAATTAACCTCCCCTAATGACAACCTGTTTGTCAGCTTTACATCCTGATTTCTAATAGGCTAAACTTCATTAATATACTAGATTTTTTTTCCAGTCTTCCTGGCCAAAGTGGTTAAAGTACTTTGACATTCATACTTTTCCTCACACACGTACCCAAACACGTAGTGGACTCGCCTTCGGCTGTGTTACTTTCAGCCTGTATTTTGTGTTTTAACATCTTTATATTTATTCTAATACGATAGTTTTATCTAACTTTATAAAATCAGGCACACTGCTGCCAGCAAACCCGTCAATGTTTGATAAATCAAATGCTCCCAACACTGACTCTTTCACATGAACACGCTCACAGCTATGTTGTGAAACCCTGGTTTAACTTATCGAGACGATAACCCCCTTTGTGGGACTGAGTCTCCAAGTGGACTTTTTAATCAGATTGTGTTAAACAATCTTGGAGAATGTGAGAATGCCAACTTTTGAGAACAAAGGTGAAGTGCAGAACTGCAGTCGCTACACAGGGATAGAGTTGATGAGCCATGACATGAAGGTATGGGAAAGACTTGTTGAAGAGCGGTGGGAACGTGTGCAGTAGGAGTGATGGATGCGTTCAGGGATTGCCTCTGAACCTCTTCTGTCTTGAACTGCTGATGGACAGATGAGGTCAGGGGTCCGTTTTTCGTACCTCGCTTACTACATCCAAGATCAAATCATCGCGCTAACTTTGAGCTTGCTATTCCGGTTCTCCGAACACACCTGTTGTTGACGATTAGTATAGCTGGATGAAGTAATGTGAGTAATGTGGCTTAACAGGGGCTACGCATCGATAGTAGAAACATTGATCGGCAACCCTTTGATTGGTCGGCGAAAATGTCGAAGGAGCGCGCTCGGTATTTTTCGGCAGCAGAGCAAGAACTCTTGATTGAGGGATTTCAGGAGTTTCAGAGTTTAATTAAAATGCAAGGGAACACTGCAAAGACTGCAAAAGCAAGGAGAGAGGGCTGGCAGAAAGTTGCTGACAAATTAAACTCGTAAGTAATTTAATAATAATAATAATAATGGATTGGATTTATATAGCGCTTTTCAAGGCACCCAAAGCGCTTTACAATGCCACTATTCATTCACTCTCACATTCACACACTGGTGGAAGCAGCTACGGTTGTAGCCACAGCTGCCCTGGGGCAGACTGACAGAAGCCAGGCTGCCATATCGCGCCATCGGCCCCTCTGGCCAACACCAGTAGGCGGTAGGGTAAATTTATTATATTACACTATATTATATTATATTATATTACATTATATCATATTATATTGTATTACATTATATCCTCTTTCACATTAGAGCCACAACAGGACCCACTAGAACATGGGAACAAGTAAAAGTGAAATATAAGAATATTCTACAGAATGGTAATATTTATCACTTATATTGCTTTTCGTCTCTTGGAAAGAGACCCTGAAATAATCTGTTTGTTTGTTTATAACAGCAACCAAGAAAAGGACAGAGCACAAAAAGACAGGTGGTGGTCCTGCACCCCCTCGTCAACAAGTTGGTTAAGTAAATAATACCCTCACGGGAAAACCGATATCTCTCTATGAGCACACTGTTGCGCTGAGCTAAAGGATCCTGTCTATCCCGCAATATACGCTGAATTCTGAAAACTCTCCTTATCAATCTTGCACCTTCCGCAATGGGTGGCTCGCGTATACGGACAGGACATGGCTGCGACAGACTTCCCAAATCCACCTTCGCTTTTATAGCCGTGGTCTCTCATCTTGATTACACGAAGTAATTTACAATTACTACTCTGAAATATGAATTACATCTGAAATAATCAAATACATGTAATAGAATGTTAATAGTACATTTCCCTTTTTTTAGGAAATGACCTGTATGTATCTGTGTGACATCAATAAAAGGATCAAGTGCTGCATTATCTTTAGTTACATTGATAATATTTATTTATGGTAAAACAGTGGTAAATTATCGCTGTTGCTTTCGTATAAATGAAGCGGACATACCTGAGTGGCCGCGATCTAATCTTGTTTACATAAAGTAAACCTGCTCCCGAGCAGGTTTACGCTTACGGATCTGTTGCTATGACAGCAAGTCCCGGATGAGCTTCGGAGAACCGAACGATCCAAGATCACGCGAAATCGTCAACAATCAAATCCAGCTAACTTACTTAGCGAGGTACCAAGAACAGACCCCAGAAGTCTCTGTGAACAATGTTTACAGACAACATTGTGATCTGTGGTGAGAGTAGGTGGAAGAGAGTCTGTAAGAGGTGGAGGTATGCTCTGGAGAGAAGAGGAATGAAAGTCAGTTGGAACTAGGGCTGCCACAAACGATTATTTTGATAGTCGACTAGTCACCGATTATTTTTGCAATTAGTCGACTAATCAGATCATGCATCCATTGAACATAAAACGTACAGCTTATTGCTCCAGCATGCAGCTGCTCTTATATAACTATCATTAGTTTACAGCTTTAAGTGTTTAAGGTATGTGCTAACTAAAAATAAAGACAAGATGATAGTTTGTTAAACTTTTAATGAAATTTGCAGGTTGTCTCGGTGGAGTTTAATAAACTCAGCCGTCTGCTCCTTGCTATCTAAAATATAACAGGACACTGGAGTAAATTCTCGACCACCTCACACTTCTGTTTAATCAGTTTTCTGTTTGACGTTTATTCAGCTGTGAAAACTGTAACTTTAATCTCAGCCAAACTGATTTACTCAGAAACAAATAAAACACTGAACAAAGCCAAACAATATAACATTTTAAGTCATCTAACTGACTTATATATCATGTTTAACCTGAGTAGCAAAAGACCACGGGGGTCTGAAAACGATGTGCCGGGAGTTCGGTGTTCTCGCCGGCTCTAGTGAGCCTTGATCTCCCAATCAGCTCGTCTCTGAAAACGTCGGAGCACTTTTGGGAATATGTGTTGTCTTGATAAACCTAGCAGTTATTTGAAGTTTACACAGCTACATTCTTGCCTGAAAATATCTTAAAAGTTTATTTTGTGACCTAGAAAGTGTAATATTAAAACTAAGTAGCTGCCGCCATTGTTGGAAACTGGAATTGGATGGGCCGCGCTATGAATTCTGGGATAGGTTGGGCAATGAAGGACACGCCCAACCCATGATTCAAATCTGGGGAAAAGGAGGATGCATTTGTCGGAGTCTTCAAATTTGCCTGTCACGTAATCGGCCTACAAATGCGGCCTCCAGAGGATGCAGCCACTGAATTTCGACAGCTACGATACTGGAAACTGCGTCTTCTTCTTTAGCCTTTAATGGCAGCTGGCATCCTTGTAGATGCACTGCTGCCATCTTCTGTTTCAGTCCGTTATTCCACTCTTGAATCCTACTACTTGTTTCTGCGTCTTTCAGGATCTTACGTAGCTTCAAACGACGCGTCGACTATTAAATTAGTCGTCGACGGTTTTGATAGTCGACATAACCGTGACGGGTCGACTAAACGTGGCAGCCCTAGTTGGAACATGACAGAATACATGTGTGAATGAGAGGGAAATGGGTGTAACAGTAACGATGCAAGGAGCAGAGGTACTTGAAGGTAGATGAATTGAAATACTTGGGATCGACCATCCAAAGCAAGAGACAGTGCACAAGAGAGGTGAAGAAGAGAGTGCAGGCACAATGGAGTGGATTTGGAAGAAGGATGGTAGTAAGAGTGAAAGGGAAGGTTTACAACATGGTAGCATGACCTATTGTGATCTGTGGTTTGGAGACGGTGGCACTGACAAAAAAGAGAGGAAGCCGAGCGGGAAATTGCAGAGTTGAAGATGCTAAAGTTCTTGTTTAGAGGGACCAGGATTAGAGAGGCATGTCTGAGGGGGTTTAGACGTGTACAGAGAAAGGATAGTAGATATATCAGACTAAGGATGATGATTATGGAGCTGCAGATGCTGCATTTTGTGTGCTGTTGGGCAAGAATGTGAGAGTAATGTACAAATATGAAGCAGATCTTCCTGTTGGAAAATGTTCGATAAACGTGCCATTTCAGTTTAAAACCCCTTGTTGCACACAAATAAACTCCTTTTGGTCCATTTGAGTGCCTTTGTGTGTTACCCACCAACACAGCCAGGTGTAGTTGTTGGATGGCCAGACCAGGAGGCCCTTCTGACAATTACAAACAGGTGGTGGATTTTGTTTTTGCTCCACCCAGACCAACAGGATCTAAATCTCCTTTTAAACTACATGTGGAAAAACTCATCAAGCGTGAGCTTTTTGACTAAATGTCCCTGCGCTGTTGTCAATTTGCTTGCAGGTCTTCATGGCACCATCTATGGATTTATTGATGAAAAGAAAACCTCAGGTCCCCTGGGTGGATCCTGGCTAAGAAACATGTCACCACCATCAACAGGTAACAATGTTAAATTAATGTTGTAAGTGTTTGGGTTTGGTGTGTGGTTTTTTTTTTTTTTTTGTGTGTGTATTTCTTTGGGGGGGTCACTTGAGTAGCATACTCAAACCATACCTTTGTGCTAGTCTTACCCTGAAAGCACAACTTCAGCCTGCTGGGATAAGCATGGTCACTTTTAAGCTTTTAACTGATACATATAATAATACATGCACTCAAAACGATGCACACAGTTTGTGATGCACTCACAGAGAAATGGCAGGCAGCGAGTGCCAACATGCATGCTGGTGATTTGATCCTTTGCCTGTCAGACCAGAAGAGGGCAGCGTTGTGCTCACATGGTGAGGCGTATCACCGGGAATAAACGTTTCTGGGGGGTTTTAATGATGGGCTGTGGTCAGATCAGAGTGATAAGTTTCAGTGGATCCGGGTTGTTCTTTCTGTGTGGTTCAAAGGGACGGCTGTCTCTACCCTGTGGTGTTAAAGGCGTTGGCTGTAGTTATTTTTAAGATTTTTGTGCCTCCTGTATTGTTTATCAAAGCATAAAATACACTATAGTGAAAACTTCCAATGTATAGTAGTAATTAGTAGTATTTTTATTCATTTTCATATATGACAAAGGTTTGGGTGGAAAAAATACAATTAAATGACATTGTTTGTCATTCCTTGCCAATAAATGCAGGGCTGTTGATCAGATTGATGAGCTGTAATGAATCACTGTAGTTGTTTCAGCTCAGTTAACAGTTATCTCTGTTAGCTGCATTGGTCTGCAGCTAGTCTGTCTCTAATTTTGTTAACCAAAACGTAAAATACACTGCAGTAAGATAGCTTGTATGTCCCACAGTTGGGAAATTCACTTTATTACAACAGCAAAATTAAAAGGAAAAAAAAATATAGAAGAAGCAATAAAGTAACCCATGACAATAATACTACACAATAGAGAAAATGTACACCATGCAATATTAAATACCTTTTTCAAATTCATTTTATTTGTTTACAATTTGTTTACAAAGTTTTAAGTGTTTTTTTTTCTTTTTCAAAAGTAGAAATTATTCATTATATATTAAATGCATTTTTAAATAGGGGTATCTTTTTTTATTTGTTGTGCTAAATACAGTTGGCAGTGGTTTTTTTTGTTTTTGTTTTGTTTTTTTAACCGTAGTCCTGTTATTCCAGTAGTCCCACTTTTTATTTATGTTTTTAAAATCGCATTTTTATTTTCTTTCATTTACTATTTTTTAAAGGGGGTATAGAACAACTTTACTTTTGTCATTTAATTTATTTATTTGAAAATTTATTTCGTTTTAGTTTACGATATACATTTCGGCCATTCCCGGTGCTTATTTCAATAATTTATGTGTATGTGTGGAAACGGAGTTAGTTTGCAAGAAATACCCCCTTCCCCCTACCCCCGCAACGCGCAAGCGCTCGGGACCGTGTGGGAATGGTCGGTCCACGAACTGGGGGTTGGACCGCTCCGAGCGAAACAGAGCAAACGAGTTTTAAATGTCCGCCATGTTGTCCATGGCGCACTGAACCAACGGTAGGGAGCGGAGCGTCGGAAAAAAACAGTCCGAGAGAGAGCGACCAAGATCCGGGCCTTCCCCCGGCTCCGTTGGCGACGCCCTAAATACAAGCTACAACCATTCGAACGTTAGAATAGAGACTAACCGCACAGAAACATCCATGAAAGCTCCACTCGGTACCGTTGTGAATATTAGGAGATCGGATAGATTTATATTGCACCTCGAATTGTGAAAAATGAGTAAATTGTCGTTTCGGGCACGGGCGCTGGACGCTTCCAAGCCACTACCCGTCTTCCGTTGTGAGGATTTACCCGACCTACACGAATATGCATCAATTAACCGGGCAGTGCCGCAGATGCCGACGGGGATGGAGAAAGAAGAGGAATCGGTATGCTTTAACCGTTTGAAAATATGAATTTATACGTTTTGTTTCATTTTTACGTGATCACAGGCGTCCCTCTTTTTTCTGCGCAAGCTTTCACAAAATGGCCGCCAATTTTCTCAGGAGAAACACGACGGTTTTGTGCCGCAAACGACTCATATACGGGGCTCGGACGGATTTTTGGGCAAAGCGGGGATGCTTTGTGTCGTTATTGGATAAAATTGTCCGGTTTGACCGGCATATTTGTGCGTGAGGTGATTTTCTGAGTACAAAGGAGTCATGTGACCTGAGCGATTCCGACATTTTGTCTCGTCTGTCAGGACGGGGCCTTGTGTTGGCGTAATTGCAGCGGACCAGGGCAAGGGGGAGCTAGTGATTTCAGATTATGTGGCATCTTTGCTACCAGCAGTCAGAAATGTCAACAAGGCGGCCATGCATTGGAGAAAACACAGCGGTGTTCGTTTTGCATTGACTTGATGTAAATGTTTGCTTGCTGTTTTCCTGCACAGAGCCTTGTGTGTCATGAATGCAGCTGCCGGTGCCACATTTTTATGATGATTTCTCCGTACGGCGAGCCCGGCTCGTTATTAGTATGGACGCTGTGGGTTTGTTATTATGTTGTTGCAATTAAGTTATTGCATGTGCAGCAATCACACAGGTAAATCACTTATTGTCACTCTAACCAAGAAGATACTTCTCTGTAATAGGTTAATGATGTCGATTTTCCAGAGGTGCTGTCACCGGCATCTCTCATTGCAATGTGGTCATATTCTGTTGTGCATAGAAGGAATATTTAAACATCAAAATAAATCAGAAAAGCTCGTTTAAATTACCTAAAAGTGCTTTGGTTCATATGTTATAATTTTCGTGTAAGTAAATGTTGCAAAATAAGATTGGGACTTTGTTGTGCAACTTTTTGTGTTTCCTCTTACTCCACAGTTAAGCCACTGTGGGATGAGCATCTAAATGGTTATGTGCATTGATAGTCAACTATCTATATAAGAACATTGTTACATTTCAAAACTCATGAAAGCTTGCAGATAATTGTTAGAGAAAGTATCTTTCTAGTTTGATCTCCCTGCAAGTAACTTAACAAATTCTGCTTCCTGTTGCATCCCACAGGGCTGTTGTGATTATTTCAAAAATAGGGGGGGGGTTGTAAAGCACATGCACCCTGTGGGATTTCTTTTTCCTGTTCTTCGCTTTTTATGTAATTTACTATGCAGTAGTCTGACACAGCAGTGCTCTCATCCCGGGAGTATTAAACAATATATCTGCTTCTCTGAGGAGTCTGCTACACAGCTTACCCAGCAGTCTTGCCTGATGTTTAAATATAAGGTTGAGTACACGAGGGGGATATCGCTACAGGGATCTGTGTTGGATACTTTTTTCCCTAAATTATTCAAGCAAAGTGTGTTGCAGCCGGTGTTGTGGAGTCTCGGTGTCAGGGGTTCAGTGTGTCAGATGGCACAGCGGGCTGGCAGACCAGCGCACGTGGCGCTCCAGAGGAGATCAGGGTGGCAGGAAGGAGGAGAGAGGAGGTGGGGGTTGCTGTCACTTCAAAGTCTGTGCTCTGCTCAGCTGGAGTGCTTGGTTATGTAACAGTCATATTATCATAAGAGGTAGGCCAAGGCCTGCTGCGTGCCAGCCGCTCTGTGTTGTTAGCTGTCTGTTATGAATTCTGCGTCAGACTTTAGATGGAAATGTATTTTGAGTTGTTGTTGTTGTAGTTTCTGCTGCTGGTGTGTATTTTTAGCTTTTGTAAGAGCACATATTATTTGTTTTACCTCCACGCTCATTAATTTGCACAGGGATGCTTGGTCCCTTTTTCTCTTTTTCCTCCCTTAGCGATGTGCTTGACCCAGTGAAAGCAAAAACTGCATTTATTTTCTGCAGTCTGAAAGTGTTCAGAGAAAGCATCAGCTTTGCATGTTTCACTCAGGACTATTTAAGCCAGACTATGCAGTGCTGGGTAGTCTGACACTCTGCTAATAGAAAGATTTCTGAAACGAGCAGGGAGACGCTGCATAGTATGTTCAGCATAGCCAGATTTTCTCTGCCTCCACGTGGGCCTCTTGGAGGGTAGCGACAATTTGTTACCCGAAATCACCGTTGGATGCACAAAACTTAATTTTACGCTTGAGTAAATTCAATGCTCAATACAAACAAGTTGTTTAAAAATTCAGTCCTGGTTATTTTTCTTCTGGACAGCACCAAAATTATTCTGCTGTGAGGGTGGAAAAAAACCAACTCTGTTAATTATCCTGACTCAACAAAGCCTAAAAGCCCAGTCGCAGGTGACGGGCATCACAGCAGTAACTGATATCAACTTTCTCTGTTAACCCAGGCTGTTTGCTCCAGGCTCTTTGCACACACTCATAAAAGCGAGTGGTTGATGCATCATTTGCTGCTGCTTCTGCACAGTCGGGCACCGTCAAGTGAACAGGTTGTGGAGGTTATAAAGATCAGTCTATAAGAAAAATGACATTAAAGCAGTGTTGCAGAAAATGATTGATATTGTAAATTTATCAAGCTACAGCTTCCCATTTATTGCACCTTCCACCCCTCTCTTGTACATTAGAGCGTTGAGACTTTGTACATTTAAAACATGAGTGCATCGGGATTGACTCGGTCTCATAGCTCAGTGGAAGTGGTGTGGAAATCACTCTAGGTTGTAGCCAGTGAAATTGTTTCCACAGATTCAATATTCATGGTGATAAATGACCTTGAAATAGACGAAGCATTCATCTTTTTTATTAGCTGCATTTCCAGCAGGAAAACATACCAGGTAGCAGATAGGATCAAGCATTAAAAATTTTTTCCTGTGCTGCTTCCTTCAGTGATGCTGTTCACTGTATGGCTCAACAGTTTAAATTTATACAATTCTGAGCAGAGACTGTACCTCACTAAGAGTATACTGAAAATGAATTGGTATACGTTTAGTGGAATCTGGCACATCAGGAAGGTTTTAAACTGAATTGTCAACTTTCCTTTACTTTGCACCAGCTCGTAACTTCAGCAAAAGTTAAGAGAGCTGAACTCATGGCATTGAGAACTCACAACTTTGCGCTTCCATGTCCATCTTTCTGCTGAGCTTGGGCAACAGGACACCTCGTAACGCTTGTAACCCTGCTTGGCACATGAATAGTCAACACTTTCAACCGTCGTATCTCTGTCCAACAGGCCGGTCTCTGCGTGTTTGTGTATTTCTGGTAGCGTAGATCTACCAAAGAGCTGTCACTGCTGAAATTCCCTCAGCACATGTAGCGTGTTTGTTTTGGAGCCAGACACTTTGTCTCGTGTTTACGTTTGGGTGAAAGTGAGGTCAGTGTCTGCAGCCCTGCTGGGAACCCACAGGCATCTGTTTTTGCCTCTTTTCCAGACACGCTTCTTGTACATACACACAGCCACATGCTCTGGCGGGACACCAGGTTTTTTCTTTTTTGTTGCTTGTGACCTTGCTGGGTGGGAAAGTGGGGCATGTCACCTGTCCAAAGTCTCTGCTGGCTCCACGATGTCAACTAGATAGCTTCCTGCGTCAGCTGTTTCACTTTCCGTTTGACTATTGACAGATTGGTTCTGGATGTGTTTGTGCACCAGGTTCCAGGAAGGGTTTTCAGGCCAGTGAGTTGGCAAGTTTGCAAGATGGGTTACAACTCCTGTGGAATTGCTCACTCTGTGACCCATTAATTAAAGAATGAGTGTGTAAACTATACATGTAAACCAGCATGATCAGTCCATGTACAGTGGCAATGAGTCTGGTTGATGGAAATCTTTGCAGTTTCCTGTTAGTTCTGCCTTTTTCTGTTTGGTTTTCCTCCCTCTTCAGCTGAATTTAAGGGATTTTAACACTAATCACATTGTGAATGAACCAAAACATGGTTTAGATGCTGCTAAAATGTGTAGTGCTGTGCATAACATTGGTGTGACAATTTTCAGAGCATGGCTAACAGTAGCTAGCGGCTTTATTTTAACACTGCACATAACTTGTTTGTCAGCTTCTACAAGCTTTCTTGTCCGTTGGGGACAGTCAACATCTTAAGTCTGTATCTTCCCTGTTTTTCACTGTTTGTCAACCTAACCCGACCTCTGTACCTCGGGTAACACGAGCCAGGAGGTACCAGTCATTTACATCAACTAGCCCACATTCACAAACCCCCCTCGCATCTCTACTTTTCTTTATTAATGTACTTCCAAAGCAGAGCTATATGTTTACTAAGTGTAACTAAGTTAGAAAATGGTCTGTCATCATTAGATTTAAACTAACTAGCTAATTCTCTTCTAACTAAACCTTGTAACCTCTCTTTACAGATTCCTGAAAACCAAACTTCATAATAACGTCTGGGCACAGCCACACTGATCATTTTATTTGAGTAGAAAGAATTTGGATGATCTGTTGTTTTCGGTGGGGACTCATTGTAGAGCATTTGGATCTGCGAATGGCTAATGACGTCAATGGTAATCCCCGGAAGGTGACTATGCACATTTTAGACTGGGCTGGGGGTTGGTAAATTATCACAGCCTTATTAACTTATGAGGCTGCATTCAAGTTGCAAAGACTTGGATCGTCTTATAAAGCAGGCTGAATTGGAGTGAATCAAAGGTCTGGACCGAGGCAAATTCTCTCCCCATTTCTTTTAATGTGTGAAGCGGGATGGAAAGTTGCTCAGTTAATTGCTTGTTACTTTACAAACTGCCCCACAGAGTTTGAATTGACCAACTGTGGAGAAAAACCTAGGCTCGTAGCTGCTATTACTTTCCCACCTCTTTTACTCTTGGTGTTGAATATCGTTCTCTCCCACACACGCTGCATAAAACTGCTTTTGTACTGTGGCTAAGCATCCCTCAACAGCCTCTTACCAGACTGTCCCTTGCGGCTGTCCATCATGTTAAGTGACATTTACAGTGTCTGGGACAGTAGCTGTCAGAGGCGAGACTGGAGAAGGTGGAGGAGGCCGCGGCTGGCTCAGCAGACTTGACAGTGATCGATGTGGTCATTTTAGAGGGCTATTTCTGGACTCCTCTGTGTATTTGAGGAAACGAGTGCAAGTGTGTGCGTACGAGGGCATCGGCCAATGCTCTATTCTGACTGTTCATCTCAATCTGACTTTATTTATTGTCAGGCAAATGACCACAGCCAGGAAGGTAAACAACCACGTTGCTTGATTAGGTTTGGCAGGCGATGTGTTTTTGCTCAAGGCTGTTTAGTCGATAAAGTTTTTCCTCATAGCAGAGGGACCCGGAAGCAGACTTGGAATAAGATGGGAACATATAAGTGTAGAAGTGCGTGGTGGCATATGTTGCATGTTTAAAAGGTGTTTGTATGGTTTCATTCATGCAGGTTGGTGCAGATCAGATGAATGACTGGCCTGTAAGACTGATACAAAGGAAATGCACAAATTAATTAGTGATTAAACTAAATTTAAAAAGGTGGAACAGAGAAATAAGAAAACATTCAAATAAACCCAGAACCATTAGAACATGGAAAGTAAAGTAAGGCAGGTATGTCACAAAATAGAATAAGTCAAGCAGTTGAGTTCTAATTGGTCAGTATAATTAGAATAATGCAGTGCTAGATGATAAAACTGAAAAACCTAAAGGTACAGTGTGTAAAACCTGACTACTAGATTTTGGTAGATTACAGTACCCCAAATTCTATTTTCTTATCCTGCCTAGTTTTAGCTACAGCGGCTGCTCTAGGACAAACTCTGGCTGCTGTTCATCTGCACTGAGTTTACCTCAACTATACCTCAACCTCTGTATTCTTTGTTTCCACATCTATTTACTCTTGAGGAGGCTGTAAAACTTTGTGAAAGAAGTCATGAGTTAAAGAGCCAATGAACAACAATACTGGGGTGAGATGAGGATATCCTGGTCTTTTCTGCTTGCCAGTGCTGCTGTTAGTGACATTTTTGAAGTGGTTCTAACACTGTTGGACATGGAGCACTTAACTCTTAAATGATTTGAGAATGTTAATTAAACGGTTTCTCAGAGTGTGGTTTTTAGGATACACAAGGCTAATACTAGCTGGTGTGATGTTAGCTTATAACTATCTTGCAACAATATGAGGAATAAACATCAAGTTGTGGACTTTTTTATTTTTTTATTAGAACCAGTTTAAGAGATGTGGCTTGAGGTGAGAACGAAAAGGTGGAAATAAAGTAGAAGAAAGATCTAACAAAGACATGATGAAAATGTTATTTGGGCATATATAGTTTGAAAGAGCTCTTTGTGATCTTTAAATTAAAGATAACTTATAAGGCAAACGGTTTGTGGTGGCTCTCCAGTCAAATGCATAACAAGATTAGCCACGAAAAGCTTGCTAGCAGACAATATTACACACTGTTAGTGTACATTAGAGGTTATTTAATAGAAATGTTACAGTTTTGATCATTTTTAAAAACTAAAATGGAATGAAACTTAATATTGAAATGCACAAAGTAAATAAGTAATGTCTTTCAAGTATACTCCAGTCAGGTTGGGTTATGTTTGCAGGGCACCATGGAGAGGCTATTAGGAAAGAGGGGGGGGGGGAGAGAATCTGCATTCTCAGAACAGATCGCAGCACCACATGGCAACGATAAATGTAAAAGACAACCGCTCGCCTCGGGTGTACTAAACAGACTGTGCATGATATTGTCAGGCCCAAAAAGTGCAAATGGTGGTGATGAACACTGCTCTGGGACACCATAAAGTAGATTTAGGACTGTAGACCGAAAGTTTTGCGGATGACAGCACAAACTTATAAATTGAAGGTCAGACTTTGTCAAATTTGCTTTCCTAACAGTTTTTATATTGTTTTTCTTGTGACTTGCTGTTTACAGGTAACAGGTATGAGTAATCATTCATTATAATTATATTTATTTGGAATACAAATTTGTTTGTTTAATTGGTAAAAACAGATGTTGATTAAAACCTGTGAAAAAGCAGGCACTGTGGATACTCCCTTGAAAATTCACCAAAATTATGTTTTTCATGAAATAAAATCACCTTAATCTCTGTTTATTTCCTTTTATTTCCACTGGTAGTTTCTGACTGGATAGTTCTGAAAAGCATCTCTAAAGTAATTAGTTTTGTTATGATGGTTAGTCCACATTTTGCAGTTTTGTCTCGTAGATGATCCTCATCTGATTGCATTTGTTATATATAATAAATGACTGCAGACCATATGAGATTGTATACATTGTCCTCAATGTGGTAGAGCAGCAATGTTTCAAGGTCTCTGTAAGAGTGAATAACAGTA
Organism: Maylandia zebra; assembly: GCF_041146795.1. Classification (NCBI taxonomy): domain Eukaryota; kingdom Metazoa; phylum Chordata; class Actinopteri; order Cichliformes; family Cichlidae; genus Maylandia; species Maylandia zebra. The sequence continues at coordinate 7,335,546 of NC_135184.1, forward strand.
AAATCTCTGGTGTGTTGAAATGGCAGCTTGGTGTTGTAAAGAGAAAATTGATCTTTTTTTGCTTGTTTTGCCTCTTTCAGAAGACCAAGTTCAGAAGTTACATTTCTCATGTTAATGTTTCGATCACTTAACTACTGCACATGTTGCAGGGTCTCTACTTCTGTGTGCCAAGCTTGGTGGTGCATCACACTGATCCTTTTTAACACTGGGAAATGTGTTATGTCAGCTAAGCTGGAAAAATGGGATTTGTTATGCTTTTGAATGGTGGATGCTCATATATTATATTATATTATATTATTAAATATATTAAGCTAATCTTTCAAGTAATGCACTCAGCATATGTGCAGTATTTTCTACTCTCATCTGCTTCAGTCTATCAGACAAGTTGTGAGGCACTAATATGACCTGGTACATGTTTGGCAAATGGAAGCATGTAAAATGCAAACACATCCGGTGACTAAAGAAGCAGCAGTGGCTCCACCGTTATCTGCACAGCTGATGTTTTTTGAGGGGGGGCACTAGGTGTCCAATTGGCTGAGTCTGAATGTAGCCGTTCAGTACTTCCTCCTCATAATTTGTTTATGGATTATCTGGGTTTTTCCTGCAGAGAGGAAGTTTTGCCTTTTTCCCCCCAAGAGGCTTGAACCAGAGCTAAAGGACAGTTGTCAGCATTGGAGTTTGAGTTAGTCAAGCATGAGCATCTTTCTTCTCAAATGATCAGAACCAAAAACAAGGTGTTAAAATGCAGAAAAACAGATAAAATAAAAACCTTTTTAAGCCGGGTTCATTTACTCAAATTTAACTATTATGTAAATGACCAGAATTACAAATACCAAAGCATCATTTAAAGTAGCCCAGCCCTTCATTGTCTTCATGAACATTTTTTTGTGCAGTCACGTAAAAACAAATGCACTTGTGGTAGCATGTTATCACAGATTTGGTGCATTTATTCCTTCCCAAAGCCCATCTAAGCTAGGATAAATGTGATTATACAACGGTAACGGACTTATTAGGGATTTTTTTTTGCAACAGACAAAGTTCAGTTGCTTTGAATAATGGACCAGTTACTGACTCATTCACTTACTTTACCAACCTTCTCTGGCTATTAATACCCCCCCCCCCCCCCCCCCCCCCCCAAAACTACTCTTGTATGTCTGACAGCCGTGGGGAAAACGATAAACACACCCTCTCTCCGGAGAGCTGTTGTACGACAAAATGCCTGCCAGTGGCTTGGTGCCCGGCTCTGGGCCAAAGGCTCTGCAGCTCCGACTCTTCAGACAAACAGCCCGCCAACAAACCAGTTAGTCAGTCCTGCAGCCTATCTGCCTGCCTTCCTGCTTTCCGCCTTATTCCCTCAGCAAGCTTGCAATCTTGGCAGCAGTAGGCTTCCATCTCTTATTTACCTGCCATGAGGCAAAAAATGTTGTTAGCCTCCATTTCTGCTCTCAAGATAATGATTGGATCGTTTAGCTAAAACTTGTACTTCTAGAGCCAAATTGTTATTTCTTGTTTTTATTAGGATCCAAACTACATATGTGTTTTATATGTTTGAATTTTTGTTTTTGGTTAAATTTAGTTTGAATTAGTTTCCAGTGTGAGTTTCATTGTTTATTTTCATTTTAATTTGTGCAGAGCGTATTTCTCTAAGTCCATATTACAATAAAGGCTTGTAGTAGCAGTCAAGTTTGAAAAAACAAAAGCACCAAAACAAATCCTTTGTGAGGAGTTGTCTTCAGTTCTTTTCACATAATGTTTGGCTAGTGATTTAAAGACACACAGGTAATAATAATCATTTAAACTTATTTGGTGACCTGTTTTTTCCTGATGCATTTCACTTCACTACTAACTGTTGCCAATGTTTTTAAACTGGCTTGCATTTTGAATGTATGTAAAACATATTCATCACTGAATAAGCTGTACTCATTCAGTGGAGCTGACATCAAACTAAAAATAAACAGGAAATGTCTTTAGTCTTTGATCAACTTTTCCAACAAAGTAAGCATGAGCAGGCACTGATGGTTATGTTGATACTGAGCTGTGTACAAGACTGACAGTTAGCTGTGTTCAAGAAGTGTTTGTTTTGTCATTTTTGGAGCTTGTGCATGTCTGGTTTCCTCCTGGAACTCAGTTTGCAGGGTTACAAGTTCTTTACAGTCACCCCAGCTTTCAGCTTTTCTAGATATCGCCTGATAGAAGTGCGTTTTAGAATTAAACCAGTTCATTTGGATGTTGGTCGAACTTTAACCTGTCAGTTCCCAAGTACAAAGACTGTGCCAGTAGCTGGGGTTGGCTTACTCTCGTGCATAACCTGCTAGCCCAAACCATACCACACTGAGAATTTCCAGTAATGCCTGCATGCAAGAGAATATTACTGCAGTTGTCCAAATTCATGTGTATTTTTAATGTGGTCTTGGGGTGTCTTAATTACAGGAAAAAAATTGCAATTATTTTGGTCTGGATACTTTTATTTAAGCAGATTTCCTTGGCTTTACTTTCCCCTCCATTTGAATCACAAGGGTGAATTCAAATTAACAGAATCTCCAAGTCTGGAAAGTTTGTTTTGGACTTGGGTCAAAAGTAAAGGACGTGTTTAAAGGGAAAACAAGACAATTATTGCAAGTGTTATGGCACAGTGATAGTTTTGATTATCTTGTTTTTGCTATTCCCATGAAGACTAAATGTAATTTCAATTAAAATTTGATTGCACAGCTCTGTGTGTAAAGGATATCACATTTTATTTTAAGTAATACACGCACTGGTCGCAAGTTTGTTGTTCAATATTTTTCGTGCTTAGCTTTGAATGATGTATACAAATAAGTATTTAAGAGTATTTATGGAGGGATCTGTTGGTTAAAATATGCTTGAATGAGATGATCGACTGAAGTTGTTTCCCTTGTATTTGACAATCCCTGGACAAGCAAGGTCAGGTTATAATTATGCATATGAGAGTATTACGTGACCATACTATCGCTTGACCCATACCAATGTTGATATTTTTAAAATGTAAATAGTCTAATTTCTATGAACAACTTCTGCATCTAAATTCTGTAGGCATTAGATGAGATGTTTAGTTCTTTCCATTTGAGTCTGGTACTGGCCATCACATTAGGAGTTTGCAAACAGAAGCAGAAATTCTTGCCTGAATATCTGCTGGCTATATCAGAATTTTTAAAGTTAGGTTAAGTATCACAGAAGCTGAAGTCTGATTAGACGCAATCCACTGGGTATGGATTTCTATTCTATAGTTAATTTAATACTGTGTGTTTGCCTAGCAAGGTACAAGCAAATTAACTCGTTGCCAAATCTGGCACAAAGCATTCTTTCTGCTGACGTCATGAGTTTTGTTTTTGTTTTTTAAATTAACCTAATATTTTATTTTATCATCGTCAAAGCATTCTAAGAATGAAATTTTACAGTTAAAACAAAAACAAAACTTTAAAATGTCCTTAAACCTAACTCGACATGTCTGTCCTTCAGCTCGGCGATCATATCGGTTGATAGTTGTTTTTGACAATGTTTACAAAGCATCAGCATTGATATTCTGTCTCTTGCCTTCATATCAGCCTGCTGATTTCAAGAAAAGTACTTTGCTATGTTTTGTTTTGAAGAGGACATCATCCTCACCTAGTCTCCGTGTTTCTTTTAGGAACACCATCTCCAGCGGGCCATCTCGGCACAGCAGGTCTATGGCGAGAAGCGGGACAACATGGTCATCCCAGTACCGGAGGCGGAGAGCAACATCACCTATTACGATTCCCTCTACCCTGGAGACTTCAAGATGCCAAAGCAGCTAATTCACATACAGCGTAAGTGGGCTTCTCTAATGGAAAGTTTGTGATGCAGAAAGCAGAGAAAATGAGTGTGATGTAGCAGATTAGGGGCCCCAGTTGTTTTCATTAGCCTATAATGGCGTTCCCTTCATTTATTTCAAATGTGTTAAATGACACGTGGGGGCTTGCTGAGCAAAGATTATACGCTGCAATGAGTTGAACACTTCACATCAGTGTTACTTGCTTTTCTAATTTGAAAATTGTCACTCATGTTATTAGATTTACTTTCCCCTCAGCTCTGTAGCCCTAGAGTTTTTCCAAGAAGCAAGGGGGGAAAGGTGACCTGAACTGACATTTAAATATATCCTGTATTGAAAGCAAGCCACTTAATAAAGTAGAAAGTTGGCTGCTACTTAGAGTGTAAAATCCCAGCCAGTTTAGGTGATTGAGATCTTTTATCATTTTTATTGGCATTAAGCTTTGTTAACTTGAAGTTGTCATGTTTTTCTATATAACTCGAGATTGCCTGTTCCAGTAGTGAAATTGGAGGAAATTATGTTGCTACATGGCTTCGTTTAGTAACCATGGCTGCGTCACAAGTGGTTTGCTGTGATTGTTTCTCAAAAGAAAAGCAATTTGCTGTACCTGAAACTAGAGCAGGGCGATATGGCCAAAAATATTTATCACGATATATATTTGAAAATTTGCGATAACGATATAACCGACGATATAATTGATGCGAGACAAAATACAACTCCACAACATTACTAGCGCAAAAAGACAACCTTCCATTTATTTTCACTTAAACAAGAAGCTGGTTTTTATGTACATTAAAGCTTTATAAAAATGTAACAGTGCAAATGCAAATTCCTTGCTGAAAGTTTAACCAAAAGGCATTTCCAGTAGAAATGGGCTGACATATCCTGAGCATAACCACGTATAATATAGTTATATGGTTAAAAAGAGGTGCTTTGCAACATTAAACTGCAGTGTGCATTTTTCGGACCATAAGGTGCACGGGATTATAAGGCACATTAAGCGAAACAAAGCAGTCAGATAAATCAAACTTTATTAAACTCATTCTTCTTGCTTCCTCCACTTCTGTACCATTGATTCATTAATGTTGAATTCTCTGGTAGCTGCTCTATTCCCATGTTGTTGCAGTATATTAATGACTAACCTCGTATTGTGGATGGATTATCTCAGTTGTTCTCCTGACTGACGTTTGGTCCGTTTACAGCATCCTGCCATGCGATTGCATTTGTCTCTAACCATGAAGAACCTTCACGTTAACTTTTATAAGTGGAAAAGTGTTAGTGTTCGTCCTCCAGCTTCACTGTTTATGTTATGCTAACATAGCTGTGTCGCTAGCGATCACGTAGCACATCATTATATACCAGCTAGCCCAACTTCAGTAACCCTACAAACGTCACTGCTGTTTAGTTTCCTGTCTTCATTTATGTTGGAAGTGATAGCAGAGCTGTACGTTTGATTTTTTTCAGAAATCTCTCAGTCAGAACATGCAATATCATGCTTAGGTAACTAGCGAGCTAACTTCCGCTAGCTTCCTGCTAACTTCTAACTCCGTTAAATGTAATAACTTTTGTTTTCATGGATGCCTGGAAGTTAAACTTTATAGTTACACCTGGTAAAGCAGCAATGCTGATCGTTTTATTAAAGATGAAAGAATTTAGACAGTTTTTAACTCTAAGTGATGCTGCAGTGTTGTTTGACCTGAAGAATACGGAGTTTAGGACCCAGATTACTCCCAGATTTAAGAGCATCTTAGTCCGACAAATATGACAATAACAACGGCCGCTTGCATGTTCTGCAAAAAAATGTGCTTTGTTGTGTATCTGACGGACAAACACCAAACCAGTTCCACATCACGGAAGTTGCACCATTTTTACAAACCAATTCTGGTTCATCTGTTTCACTCAACAATCGGCCATGTGCGTATGAAAACAAAGGCACTGCGCATGCGCGTTTTACTCCCATTCTATCGCGATATTTCATTTTCCTATCGTTGCCTAACATTATACCGGTATTACCGTGAACGGTATAATATGGCCCAGCCCTACCTGAAACATACAATGTTATCAAATGACATGTTTTGTCTAGTTAGAGAAAACCTTGAAATTAGTCTGAGGCTTGGATGGGTTGAAACAAGTAGAAAACCCAGTTTGCATCAGTCTTAGTCTTGAAAGTTTAGTGTTTATACAAAAGTATCTAAAATTCTACAAAAGCAGGCCTGCCATTTTCCATGCATATAAAAACCTTTTATATATTTAAGTCAGTGGTGTGAAAAGATGCTGAATGTTAAAAATGTTCAAATTAATGGCCCTGGCTGGTGAAAGTGAATTTGCCTTTTTACTCTTCAATAACCATCTAGCCCATCTATTGTGCTTAATTGGCATCTCAAGATGAAAGTGAATTGGTGTAATTAAATCTGAAGTGAGGGTTTCATTTTAAAGCTGAAACTGCAAATACTTTGATCTACACATTTTGTTCTGCAGGTATAAGTTCAGTTAGCATAGATGTTTTAATTTGATTTTGGCGGATGCGCCTGCATAAATGCTGCTGGCTGTGAGGTCTCAGGCAAAATAAATGTGGTTATTTGAACGTCTGAGATGAGACTCCTTGGCTTTAAACAAACTACAAGAATGCAAAAAATTCGCTTCAGATTCTGTTGTTAATGAACTCAAAATGACTTTTTTTGTATTCATTTTCTTTGTGAAGCTGTGGTGCATTTGTGGCCCTCCTGAGAGCCCAGAATTAGATCAGTAAGATCAAGCTAGGGTGTCAACTAGGGCTGCCACGATTTGTCGACTAGTCACGATTACGTCGACTATCAAAATCGTCGACGACTGATTTAATAGTCGACGCGTCGTTTGAAACTTTGTACGATCACAAAAGACGCAGGAATAAGTGGCAGGATTTAAGAGTGTAATAACGGACTGAAACAGAAGATGGCAGCATTGCATGTACAAGGATGTCAGCTACCGTTAAACCCCGAAGAAGAAGAAGAAGAAGCAGCTGTGTCCCAGAATTCATAGCGCGGCCCAGCGCAGTTTCCAACAATGGCGGCAGCTAGTTAGTTTTAATGTTACTCTTATTATTCTTTCTGGGTCACAAAATAAACGTTTAACATATTTTCAGGCGAGAAAATATGTTAAACTGTGTAAACCTCAAATATCTGCTCAGTTTATCAGGACACCACATATTTTCAAAAGCGCTCCGACGTTTTCGGAGACATCTGTTACCCACTAGCTCGTTAGCGAGCCGGGGGCTAGGCTCACTAGCGCCGTGAGAACACCGGACTCCCCGCAAATCGTTTTCAAACCCACCGCTGTCTTTCGCTACTCAGGTTAAATATATATGAGTCACTTAGATAACTTAAAATGTTATTGTTTGGCTTTTTTTTTTTTTTTAGTATTTTATTTGTTCCTGAGTAAATCAGTTTGTCTGAGATTAAAGTTATAGTTTTTACACAGCTGAATAAACGTCAAGCAGACAGCTGATTATCAGAAGTGTGAGATGCTGGAGAATATACTCCGGTGTCCTGTTATATTTTAGATAGCAAGGAGTTTATTAAACTTTACCGAAACAATCTGCAGATTTCATTAAAATTTAATAAACTATCATCTTGTCTTTATTTTTAGTTAGCACAGACCTTAAACACTTAAAGCTGTAAGCTAATGATAGTTATATAAGAGCAGATGCTGCTGGTGCAATAAGCTGTAGTTTTATGTCTAATGGATGATGATCTGATTAGTCGACTAATCGCAAAAATAATCGGTGACTAGTCGACTATCAAAATAATCGTTTGTGGCAGCCCTAGTGTCAACCATGTGGCTTAGCCTGCTAAAGGATTCAGTCCAGACCACTTCAAGGCTTACCAGCAACATCAATAATCGTTTTTCCAGTAACATCCCTGGTAAGATGATGTTTGAATTGCTACATACTTACCTGGGAAGTTACTTTTCGTGTGTGTCTGTCTGTCTGGTGACTCAAACAGGCTAACAATAAACAGACTTCCATGTTTCAATGCAGCTAGCCAAACAAGGAAGAACCACTTTCTGCTGTTCTGTAATGGCACAAGATTGTGCTTAACATGTTTAAAAACCTTTAAGCATTTCTTAAAAGCTTTACAGACAATGTTAAATCAGTGTCTGTTTTTAGGAGCAGGGATCCATGGTGTAACTTAGACTTTATACATGCAGTGTTTCATGTCCACTTTAAGTGGTACACGGGTATCTTTCTGCTTTGGCTCTCAATTGGTCAGGGCGTTGCTTCGATGCAGGTTTTCGAAGCAGTTTTATGGCCGCCTCGGATTAAAAATGGTTTACTGTCATAAACGCACATTTTGGACAAAAGCAATGTTTATGGTTACTTAAGGTCATTGGTTGATGCCTGCATCCTGTACATCAGGGCGGTTCAGATGCCACATGGCTTTAGGGTTGCATCCTCGTAGTGCTTTCTGAATGGAAACTGCTTCGGTGATACTGATGTTTAAATGGCATATAACAGATTGGCCTAAAAATTTGAGGTGGGAAAAGGGAGCAGTAGGCGTAACGCACTGTGTCAACACTCTACAACAAACACCCAGATAATCTTTACTGTTCATTGGTTCCACTCGGTCTCCAGACAGCCCTTCCTTCCAGTTGTCTGAAATGGCAAATCTGGTGTAATTAAGCCTGATAATCATCCAGTGCATCCCCAGCCTTCATGTCCAACAGCTGCTGAACACTCATTTATTCTCGTTAACGCTTTAATTTTGGATTATATATTTTATGCAGCAGGTGTTTTGTTGCTGCTTGGGCCATAATAATAATTGGTTATATTCCCCTGTACAAAACTCTTTTTTTTCAGCATTAGAATAAACAGTAAGAATTGTTTGGAATCCAAACAGATGCTGAACCAAATGAGTGGAATGAGTCCATGTTACCTGCATCTTGTCTGTATGTTTTAGTGAGACCAAAGCAAGCTTGTGTGAACTTGTCCAGAAACAATCTAAATGCTTTGTATCGTTCCTTGTAGTTAAATAAAAATAAACGTATTTATTTATTTGTCGCCTCCCTCATGCAGCTTTCAGCTTGGACACAGAGCAGCCGGATTACGACCTGGACTCAGATGATGAGGCCTTTGTCAACAAGCTGAAAAAGAAGATGGAGATCAGCTACCTGCAGTTTGAGGAAATGATTGACCGGCTGGAGAAAGGCAGTGGACAGCAGGTTAGAAGTGTAAAAAATGTTTTGCAGACAAATTCATCAGGTTTGTTCCAAAGTGAGATTCACCGATTAAAGAACTTTTTAAGACTGCATTAGTTACTAACACTGACTTGAAGCCACTGATGGCAGGCAGTGTCAGATTTGTCACCCTCACTGCTCTCTAACGTGATTGTATTTATCTCCTTTGTTGCCCTCGCAGGCTGTGAGTCTTCCTGAGGCCAAACTGCTGCTGAAAGAGGATGATGAGCTCATTAAAGAGGTCTTTGACTACTGGAGCCGCAAGAGGAAAAACAGCAAAGCCAACTCCCTCATCCCCACCGTCAAGCAGGAGAAACGGGACGGCTCAAGCACCAGTGACCCTTACGTGGCCTTCCGACGACGCACTGAGAAGATGCAAACTAGGAAGGTTGGTGCTCTCAATTACTGTTGCTAATTTTTAGTTCTGCATTTCTGCAGTCCTATACAATCAGTGTTGCTTTTGGGGATTGTTTTTATTTCTTATCCCTGTTTATTGTAAATTTCGCTTCACATCTTAGAACCGTAAAAACGACGAGGCCTCGTACGAGAAGATGCTGAAGCTTCGCAGAGATCTCAGCCGAGCCGTCACAATCCTGGAAATGATCAAGAGGAGGGAGAAGAGCAAGCGAGAGCTACTGCACCTCACACTGGAGATTTTTGAGAAGAGGTAAGCCAGTCTCGAAGTTGCACCCACAGGACGTTGCTACATAAGTTAAAGCACCTTGATAGCAGATTCTTATTCACTTGTTACTACTTTTTTTTTTTTTTTTTTTTTTTTTTTTTTTTGTGGACTTGTGCCAAATTAAACGACTTTGAAATGCCTCACCTTTAGATTTATGGAGTTATCCTCTCCTTTTCATCCAGAAATGTCATGTCAGACTTTGGTGGTGAGGTTATGGCAGAAGTTCTGGCTGAAAGGGCACTGGTGAGACCACAAATCATCCCCCTGGTCCCACTCACCAACCAGTACCGACACCAGGACCATATGGACCTCAAGGACTACAAGTCCAAGGTGAGCCCGTAGGAAAAAATTTGTCTTACAAAAAAGACAAAGGGGGAAAAAAAACATCTGATGAATTAGTTAAAGTTGCTTATATCCAGAATTGAAGGGTCAGTGGCATTGTTGCAAGTCGTGTTTTTAAACCACTGACCTGCTTAAAATGCAACCAAGAAGGAAAATGAAAATGGTGGTATGAAAAGTTAATATAATGAGTCTTTTAAGAGGAACACTGCGCAAGATAAAAGGCTGCCCTTGGGCTGCGGTCTCTAAAGGGTGTACTTTAAAGTGCCTCTGCAGTGTCATTAAGTTTGGCCGCTCTCCCTCTTGTAGCCTGAGAAGACAGAAGTTCCCCGGCAGAAAAGGAAGTATGAGAAGAAGCCGAAGGTGCTGCCACCATCATCAGGCACACCCCACCATACAGGTCCGGTTGTCTTCAACGCCAAGGACCTAAACCAGTACGACTTCCCCAGCTCGGATGATGAGCCCTTTTCCCAGGTACCTGCACGCTTAAGCAAATGCGTTCATTCATGTAAAGCCAAGCATGTTACGCAGATCAAGCTTGGGACTTTTTCCTCAGAGGAATTCTTTACACAACATTTTTTTTCCCTGTAGTTTGACTTTTTGCATGGTGCCACTGGGTTATTTCCAGTTTGCATGGTTTTGAAATAGTATTATTATTATTATTTTTTTTTTTTTTTTACAAAGTGGCAGCAGCTGTTATGCTGCGATAAGGTTCATTAGCTACAAAGCCAAAAGAACAGGTAAGGTTTTTACACAGCAGGAAGAATTGGGGGGGGGCACCTGTCTGTATTAAGCTTTTATTTTCTTTTTTTTCTTTTTTTTCTTTTTCTTCCTCTACCTGAAAACTGATCAGATACCAGAAAATATGTTTTTCTGGCTGCATATTGTTTGGTGCTTAATAGAAAAAATCGATAGGGAGTTGTGTAGGTACAGAACCCAAAGGATGCTAAAGAGGGCTATGATTTAAATCAAAGATTTATATACTTGAAAATTATTTTTAGGATCTAAACTCAAACTGAAAGATTTGAATCACTGCCAGGCAATTGCTTCACTGTAGAACCTGCAGGGTCACTGGGGGCTGGAGCCTATTGCTGCTGTCATAGGCACAGCCAGACTCATTTTATAATCATTGAAAGGGGAGGAAAAAATATCAGGGTAAACCTGCATAAAAGCTGTTTCAGTACTCAGTTCAGCTTGAGTGAATCTGGGCTTTAATTTAAAAAACAGAAGTCCTTAGGGAATAAAACTCAAAAGGATTCTCATTGGCTGCCTGCAGTTCCCTCTGTTTCCAGATCAGTGTCTCTCACCTGGTCCATTTTGGGTAGTGTGTGACAGTTTGCAGCCAGTTTTGTCTTTTTGCTTGCCCTTTGGCTACTGTGTAGGCCTCCTGAGGGAGTGGAGGTGTGCTGCCGCCTGGGCCCTCATCATACACGTCTGCACTCGCAGACATGCTGTGACAGAGAAAGTCAAACTCCAAGTCGGGTCCTTGCTTTGTACTAGATGACCTCGTTCTCCTCCACCTTTATTTTTTCCATTTGTTTTTCATTTTAAAGTTTGAGGAAGTACTCTGTGAAAAGATGTTACATTTTGCCCCAATCTATTGAGTTTGGGGCAAAATGAGACTACAGAAATAATCCTCCACTCTCAGAAAATTGATTTATTCACTGTTTAAAAAAAACTGTTTTGTTTTTTTGTTTTGTTTTGGGGTTTTTTTGAATAGTGTAAAAAGACATCATCTGTCTTCTGTTGCTTAATTATGAAGTACAACACATACTGGAAACTGTTCCCTCTTGTCTGTGCAGCCACTTGGCTGTGCACTACGGCCTCTTCTTGTCTCCACTACCGCTGCTAAACTCTGCCCTTTGTCTTCAACAATCTTCTCAAAATTGCCAAACCATGTTTTATTTAAAAAAAAAAAAAAAAAAAAAAAAAAAATTAAAAAGGCTTCTGGCTTCAGTACTATAACTTCTGCTCTTCAGCTGACCTTACGCTGACCTCTGACATCTCTCATCCACAGCTGCACTCAGGCTCATCAGAAGCAGAGGAGGAGAACGACCCAGATGGTGCCTATGCCTTTCGCAGGAAGGCAGGCTGCCAGTACTATGCTGTAAGGAACATTACCTTTTGTTCCTTAGAATACCTTAGTTGTCTGTAAGGAATAATGAAAATTAGTATTACATGTTTAAGGAAACCCTTACTATGTTGTAAACATAACTTGAACAATGCTATCCAGTACTGAAGTCAATACATTGGGGCATGTAGTTCACTGATGAGATTGCAGATTGATTCTAAACTGCACAGGTCAGATGTATTGAACCCAGAGACCTGCAAGAATGAGTGGAAAAGGTGAACTTAAGTGTCCTGTCTGTCTTCGTAGGCTCGTCAAGATCGGGTGGGTAGCTGGCCGTGGTGTGGACAATGGGAGGGTGGTTTGGCAGAAGCTCGCTTTCGCTACAGTCTCACCACAGTCACCATGCCACGACGATGCCTGGGCATGGCTCGACGGCGCGTGGGACGAGGCGGCAGGTGAGTTCACTTACTGCAAAGTGCTGGCATTTGAATCCAGCTTTACATTCTGTGCTCGTCTGTCTCATCTGTGTAGATATCTACAAAGCAAAATCAGCTAAACTTATCACTTTTAGTTGTTAAACCCTTTTCTCCCTCTTTTTCTCTCAGGGTGTTGCTGGACAGAGCATACACAGACTTTGACAACATTTTCCATGGACTGGATCCAGACATGCTTGACCTGCCTGTTCCTCAATCTCCTCCTCCTCCTCCTTCTCCTACTCCTGCAACTACTTCACGCGCACCGGCCACCGACAAGTTTGCCAGTACCTCAGAAACAAATACCTCGGAAAGAAGTTCCTCCTTCAGTTCCTCTCTTTCCCCATCCTCCCCCACTTCCACGGACCTCAGTCAGATACTGTTGAATATAAAGTCGTGCCGATGGAGGCACTTTAGACCACGGACACTACCACTACATGAGCTGGACAATGCCCACCCTCTATTCAGGAGGCTGAGCCGAAGCCTGAAGCGCCCACTCTCGGCCTCCACCACCGGAGGGCAACCCTTTGGCTCCCAACGTCCAGGGAGGGTTGTCCCTGCACCCACACCCGTTGCTGGTAGGTGGCTTATCTGACTGTAGACAGACACTGTTGTGTTCTCTTTGGGCTGTGTTGGTTTCATAACTTATACCCATGGAGACGGTAAGATACCAGCTAGTTAGTGTTAGATATTGTTAGCTATATAGTGGTTTGTTTGTAATTGGCAGTTTTTCATCAGGCAGTATAAAGATGGCTCTCGGTCTGGAAAGTAAAGCAAAGGTGACATGTCCTTTTAATCCCTCTGTGGTTTCAAGAATTCCACTTGTATAAAACTCTCAGCTGCTCGAGCTCAGGATGCAATTTTTCTCCCATATTTTTATTTATTGTGGCGGGTTTTGCTGTCAGGGCTGGGCTAGGTATATGTTAGGGCGAAAAGGAAGCAAAGCCAGACTTAATAAGGTCTGCACAAACTAAATGGTAGTCCTCAGTAGTTTTGGCATGTCAGTGCTTGAACTAGCTCTCATCCTATTGCATTTTCAGGATAGCATGGTCCTCAAGTTGAGAGCGGAACAAAGACTGTCTTCCAATTTGCAATCCAAAGCAATGGAGTTGGGAGTAGGCCAGCAGGAAGGTTCTCGTTACTAATGACTAAACATTTAAAGTAAGAGCACTTTCAGTGGTATGACAGTCATGGATGCCGTTCGCTTGGAGAGTTTGAAAAAGTAACGGTGACAAAGTGAGTCGCCAGCTGGCTTGTTCAGGACACATGTCCAAGTGTGGTTGATTTTTAATCGAATGTTTGCAGCTTTTAATTTCCTAGATTTTCATCAGAATTCCTTGTTTTGTGGCTGTGCTAAAATAGCAAGAATTCCTATATATTTTATTTTTTTGTTTATTTAGAACAGCTGTTGCTTTGGGGGTAACATTGTATGAATACAATCTACCTTTCATTCCTTAAGGTGTCAGTTAAAGCAGGATTTCATAAATGAATTCATGACATGCATGGATTTGACGAAGAGACGAAATGCCACAGGTCCCCGGTGGTTTTACTGTGAGGGCAGTCAGGCGGCGGGTGTCTTAATATTGCTGCAACTTGTTTTGATGTGCATGAAAAAACAAGCTGCTTATTGATTTTTCCAGAAAAGGTTCAGTGAGAACCTGAAAGACTGATATAATTAACATGGATCTTTCAAGAAACTCTACTAATATGTATTGTGTATGAGCAAATGTGACAGCTGCACTTGTTGTTTAAGTAGTTGATTTTTGATTAAATTACACGGTGTTGGAGTTCAAGAAATAAAAATGACACGTGCTCCAGATGGAGGTAATGCCACAGGACGAGCTGTGACTTGGAGATGTACGCAGATTGTGGATCTTATGAAACTGAGAAGTGAAAAGCACACAGGGAATGGATACATCAATAATGCACTGATGCACATAATGCCTTTAAAACATGAGATGAGAACTTTTCAGTTCAAACACTAATGAAGAAGAACTTATGGCCATGTTATCTACAGCTAAAAAACTTTGATTCAAATACTAGGGTGGATGAAATATCCACAAAAACATGTTCAGGTTTTCTTTGGCTCTACAACACCTAAAATGTCAGATATGACTGGTTTCATGAAGGAGTTTGACATTGACTCAGGCTTTCTATTTCAGAAACTGCACGTTTGCTTAGAGGCATATTTTACTCTTCACCTTAAAACGGAATGATTTCCCCTGGTGTATTTAATTTGCAATGCCAATCCTATTGATGCCATTAATATCTAACTTAATCAGTTTAAATCTATTAATCAGCTGTCCTGTAGCCGTAGATATGGATATCACTTCAGATTAAATACTGACTTGAGTTTTTCCACTAAAAACATCCTATAAATAGACTAATTTGATCCAATGCAAATGGGCTTGGCAGCTAATTAGGACCAAGTATGAAAACGCATTCATGCATTTATTGGGTGCACATTTTATGCTGTTGTGCCTGGCAGGGCTTTATTTGCTGGCGTTCATGACATATGGCTCAACTGATACTTTTGTTTCTGTAGGGATTTAGCCTGGTTGAGACAGCCACCTGTGACATTAAGAACTCCGTCTCTAAACTTGTTAACTGTATAATCTTGCTTTGTAGTAAACCTCAGTTTTCAGGCAGGAAATCTGAGAATATATTTTCTGGAGTACCCTAAGTTTACCTGAATATGGCCAAAGCGATTTCTTTTCCTACCACATATACTCAAAACTGAAAGAATCAAAGCTGGAATGTTTTATTGTAGTACAAAAGCCACCTGGAGAGTAAATGGATGTACTCATTACCAAACATTGGTCTGACCTTAGAATGCATTGCATCACTAAAAACTCACTGGTGCCCAAAAAGTGTTAAAAATAATTCAGGAAACCATGTAGTGGTTTTGCTTTGTTCATAGTGAATTGGTTTCTGGTTCGGTCATTCATTTATTCATGAGCACAGTTTGCAGTAAGGTCTGCAGCATAACAGTAAAATCCAAGACTGAAGATGCTCCTTCGTGACTGAAGTCTTTGGCCTTTGTTGTACTCACTGTTGTTTGCTTCCCTGCTGACTTATCAAACGAGGCATATTGAGTGGGTGTGAGTTGACAGAGTTGTTGTCTGTGTGTTGCTGTTTGATTCAGACTGTTGGAGCAGCTTACTTTTCTTTCCCAAATATGGTTTTTATTCATCCAAAAGCAGTTGAAAACAAATATTTGACCAACTTTCTATCTTCCCAAGAAGATAGAAAGTTGAAAACAAATATTTGACCAACTTTCTATCTTCTTGGGAAGATAGAAAGTTGGTGGCAATACATTAGGCACAATGTGTCATGGCCAGTGTATCTGAAAGGCTCCGTATGCATCATGTGGTGGGTATCTTGACCTGGGTTTAAGGTTTAATGCCAACCTGCCACCACTTAGCTCAAATATTCTTTGTGTCAAAAGATCTGTCTGTTTTATGATTGGGAATTTGTAACACTGTTTTTGTTTCTCTCAGCTTTCACAGTTGAACAGTACCAGCAGCATCAGGAGCAGCTGTCCCTGATGCACAAACAGCAGCTGGAGCAAGTCCAGCAACAGCAAGCCAACAGCGCCACCACTGCCAACAGCACACAGGTCAGCGTGCAGATCAACTGTACAGCAGCAGACAGTGATCTGAATTTATATATTTATATAATATATACTTTTTGATTGATCCCCCCGTAATCTTCAAATCATGTAAACTTGTTACTCTTGGTCTCCTAGCAGACCCTGACAAATACATTGGACCAGGCCAGTGCTCAGTTTGCCGCCTCGGCCCTCGTGACCGCCGACCAACTGCTGGCTCTGAAAACCAAGGAGGAGCTAGGACCAGGAGTCAATGGCGTCCTCTCCCCCTCAGGTATAACGGCTTCCCACACAACCACTGGTTTGACCAATAGCCTCTTAGCTTTGAAGGCTCATGTTGTAATCACTATTGTCGAATTTAACAAAGGTATATTGGTATTGATGATCCCAAAATTGTTTACTTATTGATTCTAATTCTAGTTATATGTTGAAATTAAAACCAAATTGATTAATTTTTTTCATTTATTTTACAACAGCACTATTAAAATGAAAAGTCCACTTTACCAAATTGTTAAAGTACAGTGACAGTGAAGTCAAGACAAAGCAAACAAAGGGACAAAAGTAATCATAGTACTAACGCCCTCAATACTCATCAACACAAAAGAGCAGATGGCAGCACAATGAAAGTTCAACAAAACCTGCACCAGCAGCACCCCAACGACTGATGCCGCTTCACGGAGGAGTGTTTGCTAGATAACCAAGAAAAGTGACAAAAGGGAATTTAGATTTTCATTAATCTGGAGATGGAAGCGGGGCACCAAGGTGTCCTTCACAGATCAAACTCCTGCAACCTGAAGTCTGATAATCAGTGACTTTTTCTTTGAATACTGATTTGGTGAAAAGGGGAAAAAAAAACCTCCTGCTTGTACATTTTCTTCTGCCACGCAGCAGATTAAAAACTTTTCCTTGTCAAAGTTTTTTAAATTAAAGTTTCTGTTAAGTTAGGCTTTGAAACCTGTGTGCACATCTACAGTACCTCATTTTTTAAGGATTATGATTCACACTTTGAAGGGAGGGAAAAAGCTGCTTTGAAACTTTGTGTACTCAACTTCAAATTGCTGTGCAAATTCAGTGCTTCAAATTCAGAACAGGAGCAGGTTTAAAAAAAAAAAAAAAAAAAAAAAATCAGGTGATAATTAAAACTTCTTCTCCAAATCCTGTTTATTCCAACACCACCCCCATCCCACTCCACCCACTTCAGGTGTCTACAAGGGCTTGCACCTCTCGAGCACAGCGTCCCCGTCCCCTGCCACCCCGGCTCCTCCCACTGCTACAACGACACCTGCTTCGCTCCACCCCTGTACCACCACCACCAGCTCCACATCTGCTACCAGTAACAACAATGGCACCACTCACCCTGCCAACACAACTACCACTAACACCACCACTCAGGTCCTGCTGGGAAATAACAACAACCTACGGCTGAGTGTTCCCGCCACCAAGCGCATCCCCACATCCCGGACACTGAGCACCACCATGTCTACATCCGCCTTAAAGCTCGCCCACGCAGCAGCCGCCAACTGTCAGAAACCCAAGGTCACTACAGCCTCGGCCTCGCCGCTGGACATAGTGCCCAGGTAAGGAAAACTGAAAACACTCGAGGGGTGAAGTGATGTTCCAAACAGAAGGCCGTACCTAGCTGAATAGCACACAGGAAAACGTCAACATTAATCCTTTTAATTTATTACCTTTTACTCAAAGCAGCCATGTCCAACATGGAACACTCTTGAATGTGTATGTTATGAACCTACTGAGTTACCAGCAGAGTTGGCAGCTCTCAAAGTTTACATGTTCTTGTGAGCTCAGTTTGTAGTTTAGCTGTCCAGCTTTCACATTGTCTAGTCATTCTGCTCTGTGACAAACGGTTTGTCTGCTTGAGATATATTCCAGGGATGACATGTTAGACCAAAAAAGAAGAGACTTTACTTTTGTATATAAAGCATAGGACTGCTTGCTAAAAGGTTTGCTACCTGTGCCATCTTTTCATGTGTCTGATGAAAATCTGTCCAAAACCAATGTGAGAGCAGCTGTGCAAGATGTTGTCACAAAATTTATGGATGTGCGTAGTTAAGATAAAAAAACATAGTCATAAACATCTCAGTACGCATCCAATCTGAGCTCCGGACATTACTTCCCTGTCAATGTTTACCTTATAGATCCAACCTGAAAATGTCTTTGGCGGCACCTTTCACCTACATCTTACTCAAGAATAACGTGTCTAATCGCTATAAAACACTTACTTCTGGGCTTTTATTTAGAAATGTAGCACATTTAGATTTTATCTGTTGTTTTTTATAGTTTGTAGAAACATGAGTAAAGATATTGTTTGGCCTTAAATCAGGCCTGTTGTGCTTAATTTTAAGACAACTGAAGTAACAGGTTTATGCTAGCCTGTCTGTGCTAACAGTTTCCATTTTTGCCCTCAGGGAGAATCATGAACAAGACAAGCCAGCACTGAACAGTCTAACGGACAACACAGTGGCCATGGAGGTTACGTAGCCTCTCATACACCGCTCTGAGGAAACGTGACTCCATTGTTTTCTTTTTTTTGTTTTTGTGTTTTTTTTTGTTTTTTTTTTAAGGTGCTATGCATCATTCGTTAGTCATGAATGCAAGTGGTGGCGGACTGAGCACGGCAAGGCTGGGTTTCCATAGCAACAGTTTGGGACTTAATTGCAATGCTCGTCTCGTACAATTCCCCCCCATTTGTTACTGTTAATAGGAGATCTCTGTAAATTCTTAATATGGCAATTATATGTACAGTACTGCATATTTGTAATACCCCTCTCCCCACCCTTCTTGTATATAACATTACTTGAATACAGAATTGTTCATTTGTGATGTTTTGCACTCGATATTAAAAAAAAAATTCAAAATTAAAATTAAAAAGAGAAAACGACAAACTGCAACTGGTGCGAGTATGGGGTGTGAAAGTTATACCACAGAAAAATGTATGTCATCACATGCATGGTGCGGAACCTGCTGTTTGATCTATTTATTGTGCCGTGTTTACAGAGGTTTTCCCCCCCACATTCATTAAATTTTTTATTTTTTTTTTTAAATACACTGTATCCTTCATCAGTTCCCTGTGCTGTAGTAAGTGTTTAGGTAGATTTATACAAAAAAGAAGTCCCCACTATTTTTTTTTTTTTTCTCCTTCCTTTTTGGATGTTGTGAACATGGCCGGGGGCTCACCCGTTTTTGTTGGGTGTTCCCATGTGTCTGTTTAAATCCACGCAGACGTGTGTTTGTTAAAGATTCAGGCACAGGGCAGTAGATGTGTATTTAGCCCTTTTCAGACGTGATGTGAAGCATTCGGCTCAATCAGTCTCTTAAATTGACGGCACTGTCGTTCAGAATTCACTCACACACACCCGGGGGGGCTGCTGTGGTTGCCACGCGTACCAAGAACTTATTACATTTGTGGTGATTAGTATTGTGTGAGGTGCAGCCCGCGCTTCTGAATGTTTCTTTGACCAAGATCTGTGGGTGCTGCTGACTGTGCTGTACCCACCTGCCCCTTGCACACAAGCCGAGGGCTTTTCTGAATCAGGAGCAGCTAAAATACATCATAGATAAATGTTTTAGTCTAGTTTCAAATCTAAATCAAAGATGAAATGTTATTGTTGTGTAACGCAGCTCAGAGACGCAGGGGAATCGCTAACAGATGCGATCTAGTGCGAGCTCATTCGTTGACGTGACTTAACGCAATCAGACGAGCTAAAGTGGCCAGTGAATGTCACTGAGACGCCAACACGTTCAGATGCCGTCAGATTAATTGAAATGTCTGAAAGGGGCTTTTGTTTGTTTGTAGGCATCAGTTTGTCAGTGGGTAAATCAGTCTCCACAAAGCTCTTCCATACATATGTTATTCCTGAGACAAGTAACAAAACAATGGGGATGAAGACTTTCCCAGAAGACTTTGCTGCTTCTGACTTATCTAAGCACTATATATTATAATTTTTTCTTTTTTTAATTAATGCTGCTTTTGTATGATTTTTGGCGTCTGGTTTCTACCAGATGGCCTTAGTAACTTTTAGTTTTCTCTAAAGGATAATCCCCCTCCCTTTACCATTTTTTTTTTTTTTTTTAAACAAATATTTTTGTATCTCCCTTCTCCTTTATTTTCCCATGAAAGACTTCATTCTTTTGTTACTTGTTCTGAAAAAAAAAAGAAACTATAAGGGAGTAATTTTAAAAAAAAAAATGCAGTAACTGACATTTATTATCATTCCAGCTTCTGTATAATAAGGAACATGTATCAATTGAGAGAAGAAAAAAAAGAAATGAAACAGTTTTCTCTACTTTTAAAAACTCCAGAAGGCTGAAAGGCCATGAACCACAAGTTATCGGGTGCCTTCATTTGGGAAAAAAGAAAAAAAAAAACTTTTAAAAAAAATCAATAAAACAAAAAAAATCACTCTCTTCTGTGAAGAGTTTGGTACTGAACAAGGCTACGTGTAGTTTTTCTTTGTCTGTACCACAAGCCCAATGCCCATTCCAATGGCCCAGTTGATTCATGATTTTTTTGTTTCCCTTTTGTTTTTGTAAACCCTTCCACCACACACACTCACACACATGGGAAAGACTTAAGAATCCTCTTGAATTGTCACAAAATGAAATAAAAATCCAGGGCATTATGTGTTTCGACCAACATGTCTCCTTTGTTTTTGTTACTTTAATGGTTTCGTTGCGTCTTTGTGTGAAGAAGCTTCAGTTTAGGAGCCAAATTTGATCTCAGGTGGGCCGGACAAGACAAACTGTGTAATCCTCCTACGTGTGAACATTTAATGAACCGTCCAATTCCTCATGCAAACTAGATGAACACCCTGAGAGAAAGAACTAAAGAGCAACCCGACTTTTTCCTTTGTTTAAAGTAGTGTAGATTCAGTGGGTTCCAAAGTGTGGGCTGTGAAGCTGCCGCAAGAACTGATTTGTATTATTTACTTTGAAACAAGTTTTTATAACTGAGATGTTTTACTTAAACTCTTGTTTGCCAACAGACTGCAGAAGTTGCTGGGGGCATTCATCATCCCTAAATGCAGCACGTGGTAGTGGTGAAGTTAAAGTTATGACCACTTTGTAGTCTTTCTACTGCTGTGGTTTAGTGTTTTACTGCTGGCAGTAAACAAATCCTAACCAACAGCTAATCTTATGTGATAATCAAAGACTGGGGATGAATTCTGCTGATGTTTTTAGTGATCCAGGGCGATGCAAACTTCTCGTTTGGCCTTACAGAAAGCATCTCTGAGGGGCTTGTTACTGGCAGCCCACAGATGCAGTCTACTGTGAATTTCTTCCCACTGATTTTTGTGTAGCTGAAAACACTACGTATGTTCGTAAACTGGTGAAATGTGGGATGATTAAGTAGCACCAGCACGGTGGTGTTGGAGCTATCGAAGGACTGGAAAGAGTTGGAAAACTGAAGTTTGACTGTCCTCAATCATATCCTGTCATAAGGATATAATCTTTAAACTTGAGACTTTTATTACCATGGCACCAGAAACTGATTGTTTTTAAAAGGAATTTGGACTAAAAATGAGTTCTTAAGGTGATATTCTTATTTTTCTTTTTTCCATTAAAAATAGTTTCATTCAGCTACATAATGAGAGGCGGTTAACTTGCTTTAACCAATGACTTCTGCAGAATTGGGTTTAAATGATCATTATATGTTATGACATTATGATATAAAAATGGAAACATTGAATACTCCCGCTTCAGCTACTTGATCCAGTTTCATGAGAAGGATTAGTAAAGTGTCCTGCTATATTTATCCCTTTGATCATGGATGTCAAACTCATTTTACATTTTCTAAAGATGTCCAGTGGGCCGGATTGGAGTCTTGGCCTGGCCGATTCTGGCCCAGAGGCTTTATGTTTGACACCCCTGCTGCAGCTGGAAGAAGGCTGGCAGCTGCTCCTTCCACACATTTTATAGCCAGTGGTTTATGAAACTGCTGACTCAGCACTTTCATTAAAGTGTTTAAGTGATACAACTTTAAAATGCATAAAGCTAGTTTTCAAAATGCTTGCACAGTAGCAGCCTGCAGTGACATGAGCCTTAATATGATATATTTTTCATTAAACACTTTTCAAAAAGATTCACTCAGAAATTAATATTAAATTAAAAAAAGATCAATTCCTCTTCCTCTAAGAAGTCGCTGGTGACATTTATCCATTTTGGTTTGTACAAGAGGAAAAAGTGAAGGGACGAAAATAATCCAACCTGTAAAATGTCTACATATATATTTTTACTATCTATTGTGTAGCAGAATAAGAGGAGTGTCACTCTGTTCCCTTATGTATTATTGAGCTATAATCCATAGTTTTAATGTTGCGACTGCAGAACGTGAAGCCACCTTTCCCTTTTTTTTCAAGCTGAAGCTGCACCATGTTATCATCCTGGGACACTATATGTTGCTGTTCAGTTTACCGTCTCCTGCGTCGTCCTTTGGCAGCGATGCTCTGACGCAGCAGCCGCTGCAGTCCTCTATGGCCCTCTGTCAAAGACCTGCAAAGCCTGCAGCAGGAGGCTGGAAGCGTGGCAGCACAGGTTCGTCAGCCAGGAGATGCTGATTCCTGCCCCCGTGAGACCGTTTTACAGTTTGTTTGGCTTTTTTTTTAACACTTGCTGAATTATTTTCTCTTTCACTTTTACTCACTGGTTAGTTTTAGCCAGTAAAGATGACCTGATTAGTTTTGGGTAAAAACATGCACCCTCATTAGAGTAATCCTGCTTTTTAACAAACAGCCAGATCTCTCTCAATGATGCCATAACATCATCCCTCAGGGCAAATATTACCTGGGGGAGGTTTGAGTTCCAAACATGGCGTCTGTGAGTCACAGAGAGGTTTACAGATGGTGGAGATTTCCTCAGATTTCAAGACAACACCACAGCACCCAGTAGTGACTGACCCTGACCTCTCTTCCATCTGGTTTAGGGTTTATGATTTGACACCACCAGGGTCTGTTAGGCCTGTCTTAGAGAACTGGCTTCAGCTGACATAAACCCAAGCAAAATTATCTGAGCAGAGATGCCCAGATCGCCCTCCTTTCAGCCTCCTCTTCTAGTGAAATACAGACCCAGCTGAGAGGAATAACTGCTGCTGGGCCTCCTCACCTTAGAGCCTTCCAGCATGAATCCTGCTCAGATATCCAGACCATATCAGCTGACTTGTGTCTGTGTTGAGCTTTCCTCTGAGCCCCCTCATAATCACCTAAAACTTCACCCTACCTGTGCAGCAGAGCCCCGACGTTATAATTGTAACAGCTTTTAATTCCACTTTTCTTCTGATCACACAAACTGTGGTTCAAGTCTTCAGTTCCTCTAAAAGTAACAGCCAGCTTTACAGGTATCCACCCTCCCCAAACCGCTGCATTTACTGTAAGGTGACTGTACCCTGATGAACCGGTTTAGTTCTCCTCTTTGTGCCTCATGCCCACGTGTGTCCCTTTTATTCATTGACTGAATAACAGGCAGAGGACCCTGAGCCGTGTTTTGGTGTTTAAAGCTGAAAATAAAGCAGCGTGAGTGGGTGTAGTGAGCGTAGGTCATGAAGTGTTTTTCACTGGGTTTTTTTCCACATCAAGGTGGCTCACAACTAAAACGCACGGAAAAGTACTGCAGCACACACACAGTTTTTAAATCAAAGTTTGGGCAAACATACATTTATTTTCCCCTGCAAAAAAAAGAAAAAGAGGCCATCCAGACATAGTGTTGCTGTTTACTCGTGGCTTCTATTCACTGCAGCAATTTGGGCAGGATAAGCGATGACATTTAAATGTAAATTCTACTTCTTAGAGAGGGAAAAGCAAAGTCGATAAGAGCTGCAAAGTAAATGAGCACAGCGGAGTCTAACTCCCAGAGAGAGATTGCCTTTGCTGTGCGACTGACTTGATCATATTTAGATCTTTCTCCTGTAATTGCTTGTTTCAAAAAGATAGAAAGTGATGAAGTGTAAATGCAAGACAGTTTTAGGGACGTGACCTGATACTGGGTCTCGGAAAAGTGCTGCCGATTTCGCTTTTAGTTCAAAGTAAATGCGCTGAAAGTGGTTAATGTGGCTGAAATCAAAGTTTTAATGCACAGGTTCAGCAAAATGCAGAGAAATAAAAGTGAAAGAATGGAAAGGCAAAGAGTCGGGATGTTAGTGGGAGGCTGGCTTTATCTGTGAGAAGAGGTTAGTGCAAGTTTGCACAAAAAGATTCATTTCAGCTTGAGGATAAAGGCACAGGACGTACTCAGATTGGTCCATTGTGTGAAGCCAGTGCTAATTTTATTCTAAGAATAGTCTACTGCAGGGGTGTCAAACATAAGGCCAAGGGGCCAGAATTGGACCCAGAAGAGTCTAATTTGGCCCACTGGACGGCTTTGGAAGAAGTAAAGGAGGAAATAAATTCTTCCTGCTGATAGAGACTTCTCCCACAGCCATTCTTACTACACCAAAGCAATTAAGTAACAGATAAACAATTAAATAACATAAAGTTTCCTGTTTTTTCACTATCAGCTTTTTACAACAATAAAAGCAAATGGATATTTTCTGTGACTTATAACAAACTTGTTGTTTTATAATTACAGGACAGTCTCAGTACTTTTCTGTAATTTGTGCTGACAGACTTTTTCTCTTTGCCACTGCAGCATTTTTGAAGTTGCCTTTCTTTTTCAGAAGGGGGGATTTCACCAATCTGACCCACTTGAGATCAAAGTGGGCCAACAATGTAGTTTGACACTCCTGGGCTAATGCAGGCTAGTTTCAGATCCAACTTCCTCCTTATTTCTTATTTCTTTTCAGTTGATAAAAATTTGATCATACAGTAAAGAGACAACCTGAATGTTCAGACTGCGAGTGGCGACAGTAGGAAGCTAGAAAGCTCGGATCAAACCAGGTTGGTCGTTCATTCTCATTTGATCCAGCTCTAAATATAAGCTTTATAAACAGGAACGTTTTTAAGCCTATTCTTAAAACTAGAGACAGCGTCTGTCTCCTGAATCCAAGCGTCTGCCTCCAATTAAGAAACTCAAGGAACCACATGTGAGGTTCCTTACATTAAGTTGCTAATTTATAGTTTGACAGTGAAGTGCTTCAAGATTTGAAGGGTCCAAAATGAAGAGAAGGAAAAGAAGACAATCCTCCTTTCGAGTCTCTGTTAGCACTCTCGCTGTGGTGTTTTGGATCAACTGAACCTTTTTTAGTGAGCTTTTAAAGCTAATTTACAAGAAACAAATCCATTGATTACTTTTTTCAGCATCACTCTGAGGATGTTTCTATTTTTTTTGTTATGTTTCCAGTTCCAGTCAACAAATGCTGGTAACGAAAGTCTGTCAAAGCAAAAGCACAAAGCACGGCTTGTAATTTGTGATTTTCTAACAATGTTGAGTAGCTGTGATAAAAAGGACAAAATATTTTTTAGAGACCAACCTGTTGGAAATTTGAGCAATTTTCATTTCTTCAAAGAGCTTTACTGAAGAAGTGCCGATTCCTGCCACGTTATTGAAAGAAATTCAGTTTTGCTACAGGTCTGCTCAGAATGTTTTTCAGTAAAATGTTGAATTTTTTCTACTGAAAGAATCAGCCGTGATTTCAATTTGAGGAAAACATGCAAAAAAATAACTCACTCAAACTTCACAGAAAATCTGAAGTTTTTAAAGAGTCAATTTAATAAGAGTGGAATTAAACTGACTTCTTGAGCTGAACTCAGTAAATATTTGATCAGCATGTTCTTAAAATTACATTAAGTTGCTAATTTATATATCTTTTGTGTCTTTTTAATTGATTTGGTGTCATGCTTTCATCACGTAGCGTCAGAACTATTAATCACGTCCCCTGCTGGGATTATTAAAGCCATCTTCATTCATTTTTCGTTCAGGTCTTTCATTTGTTTGTTTTTTACCTCAGTTGACTGTTCAGGGAAATGCATCCTGTAGCTTATTGCTAATTTCTCCTCTGCATTATGAGCTACTCTCTAATTATCTGTCTCCTGTTTGGTGCTGTGCAGGTGAGCGGCTTTATCAGAACTCCCAGAAAACAGCTCCCTGCATGAAAGTAGCTTCATAAACAAAAGATTGAAATTGTTTGATATGCTTTATGATCAAATTCTTCACCGAGAAACTTTTAAGCAATCAAGCATAGTTCATGCCCATGCATAAGATGTTTTTAATTGCAGTGTTAATAGCCACTTTGTCTGAAATAAAACACTTAAAGGGAACTTATTTAGCTATTTTGCAGCTATTTTTATTATCGGTGAACCTGGTTAGAGGAGCTTTGCATGAGACGCAGTTCAAAATAGTCCTGATTTATCTCATACTGGGCCTCAATGTAGCACTTCTGTCTGTAAGAAGCTGTTTTAAGCTCCTTTACTCTCCCTTTAAGCTGTCAAGAGGCAGTTGTATACCTGAGATGGCCATATTAGCCATTTTAGCCCCTCAGTGACATCATACAGAGCCATGAGTAGAAAAATACTGCATCAGAGGTTTTAGAGCAGTTTGAAGTCTGAGCTTTTGGCTCACAGGGAGTACTCACACATATACTGACGCAGGTAGATGTATCTATACATGAAATAATAAAAAGTATGGCAACACACCTTGAAAAAAAAAAATTCTGCAGATCCAAACCCACATTTGTGCGTGATTTAGAGGTGAATGTCCACATCAGTGTGTTTGCCATCAAATCCTCTGACCTGTGATCACAGTGGGAGTAACTCACAGCTCAAATTTCTTAAGAATTTCAAAGAAAAATCCCACATGACCTTGTAAAGTCTCACTGGGTGTGAAACAGCAAACACAAAGCAGCTCACCAGCTCTGGATTTCTGTTACTATGGCAGCACCACTGTGGGAGCTGTGCAGACGTCTGTTACAGCTCAGTAGTTTTGTCACCTTTGTGTAAGTCACGTTTCAGTTACACATCCGAGTCAGTGTTTGACTTTTGTTTAGTCAGTGAAAGGCTAAACTAGCAGTAAACTCTCTGCATCACACATGAAGACACTCAGCAACTATCAGGTGAATCCTCGTGAAACTGTTTCCGGAGAGTTAACTTTACAAACTGCAGTTTTTCTCCCACAGAGGGGTTCACATAACTTTTGTCAGTGGCCGGCGCCTTAATGCTTCTAAAGACCAATTATAGCTCCGTGTTTGTTATACAGTGTGAGCAAAGCTCTGCTGTGTAATCATGTCATTCAGTCAATGATTTACTAACTCTTAATAAAGCCACGAATTTCCCCTCATAAATCTCGCACAAATGGTCACTTATTAGACAGTAGCAGCGTAACACAGATGGACGTGAACACCGACTCTGAATGCTTCGAATGAGGTTTACTTCAAAAAGGTTTGGCATGGGGCAAAAAATAAAATTACAACTGAAAGAAAACAAACTAAAAATGTTCAGTTTTGGCTCATTGAACCATAGTTGCCACATTCTGTGATTAAATCTATAATATTAACCAAGAAAATGAAACATTAAGCTAACATGGAATTACTAAAAAATGCAGTTTCCTTGTAGTTGTCACTTTAGGCTGGCTCAGGAAGTTAGTTAGTCCACATTGACTCCCATGTTAACATTTAGAGCAATAGAAAGTCTGCTTAGAGCCTGGTACAAAGAGGGGTTTTGAGTCAGTTGTTTTAATAACTCTTACTGTGGATTATTTGCTTCCTGACCTTGTTCAATGCCATTTAGAGCAACTTTATTGGCATAAAGGAACAATTGATAAAGCCTGGTGAGTGGTACGCCCCATCCAAGAAGTTTGTGGCTCACACTGTTACTTAGCACCAACACCAGATGTGGATGCAGCTGGCTAACCAGCCTGCTGGTTTATGCTGATAAGTCGGCGCCTGATCGATCAAATACGGTCACCTCTGGCTCCAAAACAGCAACGCGGTAGCTTGGAAAACGCTGCCGCTTAAAACTGCCGAATCTAAACCTAGTATATAATATCACAGTGGCCACATCCATTTTTAAAATACAGTCTATTAATTACACAGAGTTGCTGAATTGAACTTCAAGACAGAATATTGGAACAAAACTGTGAAAAGATGTATTCTTAAATAAGGTTGGTATAGGTGATATCCTCTAACATAGCAGTGAGGCACATGTTTGCAGTGACAGTCTTCCACTCATTAGAGCACCGAATGTGTGTGGATCCACTGCTGGAAATAGACCCAGACATATACAGTATGTGCTAAGACCGACTATTTTAGGAAATCCACAGCCTCATTTAAAAATCTTGTCTTTTTGAGCTTTTTGAGCTTTTATCCTCCAGGTGTATTTGACCTTTTCACAAGAATGACAATTAAAATATCACCATAAAAACACACTTGGTCTCTAACCAAAGCATTTTCATGGTAAACCAGTTGAAAAGACACTCAGCTAATGAAAGTCACAATTGGCTGTTTTGATACAATGAAAATCTTGTCAGATTTCATCGACTGCGCTTTTGTCTCTCGGTGTAAGCGTTGCTATAGTAAACAAGAGTATGATGGCATTGCTTTGTGTCGTTCATCATCAAGGTTATTTTCTGTGGCTCCCAATCAAAGCCAAGGAGAGCCGAGCACAAAGACGCTTTCACACCCCGGCCTCATTATCACTGCTCTTGGCTTGCATGTATTCCGTCTTTATCTTTCACAGCTTCCATCATATCTTCATTTAGAGTCGTGCCTTTCAATTACCGGGGAGCCCTAATGAACAGCAGACACCCTCAGTGGAGACATTGTGGACAGGCCAGCTCATTAAGGCTGATGAGTCAGAGGGCAAATAATGATGATCAAGGTTGTCTGCAGAGTCGGATCACCTCGTTCGAGTCTGACTTCAAAGTGTGGGACTGTCTCAGTCTTTGTTCTTTGATTTGACCGTGGAGTATCCACCGGTACCTCCAATAATGCCGCATTGCAGCTCGCGTGTTTTGGATGGTGAATTTATAAATTAAGCTGTTTTTTATCGCCCTCCTTTCTTACAAGTTCTCGTGACTTTTATAATTTAATTAGTAGATCTATGGAGCATTTTTGTGATGTGTTGTAACCCAGCAGAAAGTAACTATGACATGTCAATATGTTTGGATACAGCTAGAAGAAATCTAACATAATGAGCTCTTTTGTGGTGTTATGGTGCAGGGGTTAACACATTTGCCTTACATGTAAAAGATCCCCATTTTAAGACTGGGAGGAGGCACAAACCGAGCCTCAGGGGGGTCACAAGATAGTATTCCTTTAGGAAAGGCATCCGGGGTCAAACCTGTGCCAAATCAAACATGCAAATCCACTGTGGCGACTAGTTGGGAAATGAGGGAGCAGCTGAAAGTGTCAGCAGCACTGCTACAAAGCCCTGCAGATATTTTAGTCCCACTGCAGTCCTCCTTTTGTGTTTAGCAGTGATCATGTGGTAAATGTTTGTCTTTTTGCATTATAACTGTTTAGAAGGCCAAACATCTTCATTCATCCTTGGCAAGAGATGCTCACAGTGGTGCACGCTGCTGTGACAAGTGAAACAAGTCAGATAAAATCTTCAGCAGTTTTTCTTTCTGAAATTCATGGAATAATAAGTAAATGTTTAAATTTCATCATTTTAGTGGACTAAGAATCAAAACCTGCACATTATCTTTATCAGGGACCTAGCTGACTTTTTAATAAACCCTTAACACAGGGATCATTTCTCTAAAAGAAGACGCTTTAGTCTTATAAATATGAACCGCTATTTCAAATTAACAAAAACCTCTCGTTCAACTTTAAAGCTAAATTCAAATTTTACGACGTCTTGTTGAGTCAAAAGTAACTAGATTTGATGAAAAGCAGCAGCAGGTGTTCGGTCTCCTGCAGATCAGAACGGAGCAGAACCGAATATTGAAACTCATGAACGGCATCCACTTTAGTGAAAACTGCTCTACCTATTATCCAAAGTCTAATAGCTTCGTGTTTCTCAGTCTGCTACACGTCTTTCTCCCCTCTGTGAGTTTCCAACCCTTAATAAATTAGATGATCTCACAGAAAATTTCCCCCAAAAGTTCTCTGGGAGACACACGCAGCATAAGAAAATATATATGTCGCTGGATCTCTTCAATTCAACTCAGTTACATTTTATTTAAATTGCACCAAATCACAAAAACTGTTGTCCCAAGGTGCTTGGATCTCACAAAACAACCCTTTCCTGCTGCTTTCTGTGACATCACTAAACCTGATAAGTTTATGGTCTCGGCTGCCAGTTTCAGGCTGTGTTCAGCACAACATAACCTCCTAATTATAACAGCTATCAGTCAAAAAGGATCAACGGGATGCTTTAAGTCAGGCTCACACATGACCATCACTGCCCATCTAGTTTCACAGTCGCGTGCTCCTGATGTTTGGTTTCAAAAAAGCAAGATGGTGACAGCAAAAATGGTAAAGTCAGTTCATCACTAGACTTCTCTAACTAATGAGTGATGGTACGGTGGCTATCTTTTGTATTGGCAGCTCGGCTGAACTGTGGAGCTAAATCCAGTTTTCTCCATGAGATTATCAGTAATGTAATGACCGGCAATCATGAATGTCAGCGATCCCAAGTTAAACCTTTCTGACCTTTGAGATGGGTGACTGGAGTGACTGCTACCGACTGACACGCGAGGGGGCGGTAAATAGATTATGGGGTTTCCTAGGCAACTGAATCTTGCAACCTTCACTTGGGATCAATCATTAGATGTGGCTTCATCCTCCCACAGGTGAAGGCGATCCTGAAACCTGGCTTATTTTCTGTGAGACCAATCGTGATGTGACTCATTGACTTTTATTTTCAGGAAGTGTGAAATGCAGCAGCACAGGTTTAGCGGGCGGTCTTCTTCTCTCGGAGGCCTTTCAAGGACAGATTCAGTCTGAAAAACCATGTTAGAAGGAGTACACGGTGTTCTGTGTCTGAGCAAAGACAATGAAATCTTCAAATAATAAGAGAAAACTTAAACAATCCTCGTGGGCAAACTGAACCCATTCAGCAGCAAATTAAACAAACCGCAAAAAAGGAAATGTAATTTAAATGATAATGGGTTTAAACGCTGCACCATTTGTATTATAATAATTTCACAAGTTGAGGTAAGAGTACGAGGGATTTATAACGAGCAGCTCCTTTTAAAGACTCAAGATGCTTTTCAGTTCTTATAAGTGGGTGATGCAAGTATTGCCACAGCGGGGCAAAAAGGGGGTTGACACTGAGAGTAAAGCAGGAAAAGATGAAAAGGGAGCTTTGCAAAGAGATGGTGGAGGAGGTGGTGTGGCATCAGTATTAATGTTAATGTCAGACTGATACTGCAATACATGTCATGTTGAAAAAGTCACAAATCTGACTCATGAATGCGCCGAAATGCCACTTTGTACCATTTGAAATCATCTCGATTGTGCGCCGTCTTTTCCGTTTTCTGTGTTTTTTTTCTCCTTTTTTAATCTTGTAAAGAAGTAGAAAGCGAGGCTCATGTCAGTGCGACCACGGAACAGAACTCAATTATGAGTTTTTCATTGTGTCAGCAGAAAGCGTCTAAAAAGCTGCTCCGTGCTGAGGGAATCCTGATTTCACAGCCGCCCACATGCTCCGGTTCTGTGGAGCTCACACTCCTCTGGCTCCCAGCGGGGGGCGCGGGATGAATACCGGATTATTACGTTCACCATGATGCAGGATGTCGGCGAGAGCGTGACAGGCAGGAGGAGATATTTTTAATGTAAACTTGTTAAGTCAAGGAGGTGAGAGAAACAGAGGCGGCGTGAGAGGAGCGAGTGCATTATTTATGTATGAGTGCGCTTATTCAAGCTGAGAGAGAAGCGTCTGTTAATGCTGGTAAACATAATATACGTGACTTACCCTACTCATTTCCAGCTCTTTATTTCTGTTGTTGGACTCCACTACAGTAGCTTTGTATGATTCAGTTTACTCTGAGCCTTGCTGCACTCTTTTAGTTTGACGTCTGTGTGAAACAAGCTGCTTTAGCTCCGCTCCCTTTATGCCAACTTTGGTGTTCTGACTGGCCTGTGTCAGGAGGACTAGTTACCATTGGGTCAACCTCCCCCCAACCAAACAAACCCTCACCTAGTTTCACAGCAGCTGCCAGTATCAGGGAATACACGTTTTAGTGACCAGTGGTTGCCAGCCGCTTGCCAACTGGTTTTTAGACCTTTATAAAATAAGAGCAGTTCATTTGACTGACTAGTGTTTCTATCAAAAGCAGCAATAGTTAAGATTCAAGATTCAAGAGCTTTATTGTCAAGACAGCAGTATACACAGTGTACAGTGTACCGAAATGCTGTTTATATTTATAAGTGTATAAAAGATATATCTCCAAGAGATATATAAAACTAGGAATTACAAATAATTAACATGCTAAATTTCGGTAGAATTAAGGGCTAAAAAGGTACTAATTACTAACTATACCGTACTATACAATACTATAATGATAACTATACAATACTAACTGTACAATAAACAAAGACAGGACAGAGACTATACAAAGGGGATTGTGCAGTTGGTATTGAATACCAGGTTCAAGTCTTTACCAGGATATTGTAGACGAGTGAGGACGAAGACATGTGCAAGATGCAAAATGTGCAAATATAGTATAGTTTAGATGTGTGCTCAGTAACTATGTGACTGAGTGTGCAAGTAAGCATATTGTTCCCAGGTCCAGTTTGTAGTGGATTTGTGAAAGTTTTTGTTGTTTTTGAATCTTTTGTAAGGTGTTTGTAAAGGTGTGTATCAGTCCTTTGGTGGGAGTGAGCTGAGGGCTCTGACTGCTTGGGGGAAGAAGCTCTTGCAGTGTCAGGCCGTTATGGTTTTGATGCTGCGAAACCGTCTGCCAGATGGAAGGAGGGAGAACAGCACACGTGAGGGGTGGAAAGTGTCCTTCACTATGTTGTTCGCATGTCGGATGATGTGTTTGTTGTAGAGTTGGGAGATGGGTGGGAGAGGGTGATCCTCTGTGCTGTCCCCACTATCCGCTGCAGAGACTTCTTTTGCAGTTCCCGTACCAGATAGTGATGTAGCAGCAGAGGACGCTCTCGAAACTCCATCCCTGTTATAAACATCCATTCAACATTTTTTTGGGCAGACACTCAAATTTTAACACATTTTCCCCTCGTATTCCTTAATTTCACTACCACCAGGTACAGTGAGAGACCTATAACAGAAAAACAAGGGCTTTAGATTATTATTTAAATATAGTTTTAGTTTATACTGATGGAGAAAACTCTTGAAAACTGAACAAACTTTAACAAAAAGCTTTGAACAAAGTTCACATATTTGCAGCCATAAGTGGTTGATAATTTTGAGACCCATATTTCTGTTACAGACTTGGGTGTCGTGCAGCTTGTTTCACATACACATAAATTCAGATGCAGGCTAATTTATGTTTAGTTAAGTCAACACAAAGGTCTGGACTGAAGCTATGGTTGAGCTATTTCTGATTTTTTTATGGGGGCGAGGTTTTCTTTACTGAATGAATCATAAATCTGTAAATGAACTGAAGCAATTTCTGTGTTTTGAGTGCTTAAAGTACTAAAAGTGACTGTGGACGTCAACCTTGCAGCTTTTCAGCAGCATCACAGCCTAAACTGCTTCATGAGTTAGAGTCAGATTTAATCCCAGAGGATTACATCAATCCAGCTGTGTTCAGGGATCAAAGGAGCCCCAAATTAAATTATTTCTCAGCGGAAACAGTGTGAAGTAGGAAGGCAGCGTGGAAAATCCTATTTTACCCCAAGTGTGTGTGTGAGTGTGTGGAGAGAGCGAGAGAGAGCGAGAGAAAGGAGTCTGTGCTGCATCTGCAGGATTATTAATGTTTGGCGCCACCTAGCGGTTATGCAGATTTTGCGCAACGACTTTCTCGTGAATGACCAAATGCAAGGCATATTTCTGCTTCTTGAAGATTTGAATATTTGTTTACTAATTTAAACAATCAGCAATTGCACAACAACAGAAGGCTCGAGTCTCAAAATCATTTGGGTTTGACTTGATTTGGAGGGCAAAGATGTGCAGATAAGAATCCCAGAGAAATATTGAAAAATACGTATGCATGTACACGTCTTTTCATCTTATGCAACAAAAGCATTTTAAATGTATTTAATTACTTAAAATATAAACACTTTAAGTGAATAGTGTATCAAATTTGAATCATTTTAATAGCCTGCATTTCAAATGAAGAGTTTTCCTGATGAACACGGGTGGTTTACTTGCCCTAAAGAACAAAAAACAACAACACCCATTTGTAACAACAACAACAACATTTTATGAGAACATACATACCCTCGCCGTTGTTTCCAGTAAACATAGAAGGACAAAGGTTCATTTGACTTCACCTTTATTTACCCAGGGTGGAGAAATCCAACGTGCATTTAAAATGTTTCTCGGGAACGCTCTGCTCCTCGCTCACACTGATGCGCACTGTTGCAGATCAGCCGCAGCCGTGGTTTGTTTGTTTTTGAGCAAATACACAGAAATATTTCGAGGTTAGGTGTCTTTCTCTCTCTCAAGCAACCAGCATCCGACTTCAAAACAGGCCGCTGTAAGACTTTTTTACTTCCTCTGCTGTGCTTTCAAAAAAGACGAATAAAAATCTGAAGTTTCACATTAGTGGAAGTGGAATTGTTCCTTACAGAAAATTAAAATCAGACAGCTTGGTTTACTGATATTGTCAGTGACATGCGTTGGTGCTGTGTGTGTGAAGTAAGAGGTTTCTGATATTCACAGTAGTAACTTAAAGGTGCTGTGAAATGCTTTAAATTCATAGTGAAAAGCTTGCCAGTGGCAGTGCACTGAAACTGACCACAGTAGCCAGAGGCCAGTTTCAGCCACAGGAACACAGACAAAGTGAGACAAAACCATCAAAGTCACGAGAATGTGTCACAAAAAACGTGAAAGTATATTCAAATTACACAATAAAACTTTCTGACACTGTGTCATGATTACACACTTCCACTGTAATATGTAAACATTTGTTTAAAGGAACAATTCACCCCAAATCACATGAACTTATGTACCAAGCAAAGCAAGCAGCTAGCTACAGTATCATTACTCCAGACAAACACCGGGTGAGTTTCATGTGTTATTCTTTGTACAGGTTTGAATACAGGAGCATTTCAGAGGCAGTGTCTAGTCTGTACGGGACTTTTTTGGGCGGGGAAATTAACGTTCTTCTATCTAGCATCCTGCCCCTCCTCTTCTGCTCTGTGCAGTGTGAAGAAGAGCCGCTGCATCAATAAACAGTGTGGCTCCAACTCAACGATGCAGATTTGAGTAAAAGGCAAATAAAAACTGAAGCACAAACTTTTGTTGGACGGCCGATACCACTTAGTAGATTATTATCAGATAATTGCTTTAAAAACGCTCTAAAAGCACAAATATAGTCTCGAGGTCCAGTTCAGCGACTCCAATTAGCCGAGGTGAGGCCTCGCAGACAGCTGCACATGTTGGCACGTCTGTCAGTCCAAACAGCCACGCCAACTTTAAGCCTTGGCAAACACCCAGACAAGCGAGTTATGCAAAATTTTACTCACCGAATGTATGAAAGTGACTTTTGGGTGAAGTGTCCCTTTAAAACCCTGATTTGGCTGTGTGGAGTGAATTAAGGGTGTAAACGTACACTGAAACCTGTAAATCTATATATTTACTCAAGTCTCTTATTGTAATTGATCTGCTACATTTACAGTGTCAAAACAAATCTCACTGCCACTCGGTGTCGGGCCTTGTATGAGGACCTCTGTCAGTTTTCGGTTGACAAATCTGTAAAACAACAAACCAGCGTTCACCGACTCAGAGATCAGGGGTTAGAACCACCTGATGAATGGCCAGTTCACCCAAATCACGACAAAGATTTCATGATCTTAGTGGTATGATTTCAGATGTCTGCAGGCAACGTAAGTAACGTCTTTTTGTGATTTGAGTGGACTGACCCTTTAAATCTCGGTGAAAAGAGCCTCATGTGTCTGGACGGTCCAGCTGGAAACATCAGATCACGTTTGGCGGCGAATAAGCTGCATGTACGAACAAATAACGGTCACGTATCTCTGAAAGAGAAGTTTTTCACAATAACAGAACTTGAATATGTTAAAGTTGTGAAAACATGAAAGTAAAAAATACGATTTATTAATTTTCAAGTCTGATGCAAATTTCAGCTGACATCTCAGATGCGACTGGACACGGTCCCCTCGCTCATCTTCAAAAAGAACGACTGCAGATTGCATAGCATGCACTTCTTCTTCTTCTTCTTCTTCTTCATCTTGTTGTTACTTTTCTTGTAAACTCCCTGATATTTTCCCTCTTCGTCGTCCTCCTCCTCCACCCATGGCACCCACGCTCCCCTGTGCTGGCTCGGGTTGGCTCGGGGGTCGTCGGGTGGAAAGTAAACCGGTACGGCTGTTTGGTTGTAGTAGGCGAGCCGGGCCAGCAGCTGCTGGACTACATCTGGCCTCTGGTCTGCCAGGTCGTGCCGCTCGTACGGGTCGCCTGTGATGTTGAACAGCCAGATGTTTTTGTGGACGGAGGATTTCTGGTAAAGTATCGAGCGTTCGAGGTTCCACCAGCGACCGGGTAGAGAGGTGGGAAGCATCTGAGGATCAATGTTTCAAATATTTGTTATAACAATCAATGTGAAACAGAAAAGTAGAATGAAGCTCTCTGAAGCATGCAGCAGTACCTGTGGGGGGACCCAATCTCCGTGGCCTGGATCACCTGTCAGTAGCTTCCAATCTCCAACTCTGATGGCAGCCTGGACTGAAGTGTCCCACACCGGCTGTAGTGACTCCAGCCCGAACTGGAGGGTTGGATGGGATTTGGTCAGTGGTATTCCAGGTTGGGATCTGTTCTGGTATGGGAAAAATGTCTGCTTGGACTTTGATTTTGAATGTAGTTTGAGCATCTTGGATTTTGGCCGGCTTGATTGTGACAAGTTCTGGTTCTGGGACGTGGTCCTCCTGAATTTTGTTTTCAAACGGGTTTGGATCGGAGGCGGAGATTTAGGACGGGATGTTCCAGACCCTGACGAAGTGCCACCGATCTTTGGATGCGGTCTGTGATTGGGCAGAGGCCGGTCCCAAGTGTGGGCTTTGGTCTTCTTAGCTTTAGGTGGGGGTTTTGATTTTAGGCGAGGCTTGAGCTTCTTTTTGAAGAGGGGCTTAGATTTAGGCTTAGAGGCATGATGGGAAAATGTTTGAGGTTTCTTGGTGGTCTTTGTTTTAAAGGCTAACTTTTGTTTTGGTGGCTTCTTCAGAACCTTCTTCTTCTTCTTCTTCTTCACCTTCTTTAAAACTTTGGTTTTTAAAGTTTTCACTGCCAAATCAAAGAAAACAGCAATCAAGATATATTAAAGATAAATTACCTCTTTTGTGCTCATATTTCTCTCTTTCTCTTCTCTCTGTATTTCCTACAATAAACAAACATTTTCCACCCTGGTGGTAAATTTAGTGACATGAGACTTATCATTTATTAAAAGATCATCTCCTACCAGTTTGAAAAGGTCACTGAGTTCAGTACATTCAGTTGAGAGTACTTCCTCTCAACTATATATATATATATATATATATATATATATATATATATATATATATATATATATATATATATGTATAAAGAAAGAAAAGAAAATGAAACATTTGTTTTTCCAGCATTTTCAACACCAGCTTTAAACACCAATAACAACTATTATTCTCAAACTGTTTTTATACATTAATGCAGACTAAAGAAGCGTCCACACCAGCAGCAAGTTGAAACCAGTCAATGTCAATTAAAAGCAGCTGCTTGGTGAAGAGACGTGCAAAGTGGGCAGGGCATGAGATAAGGAACAGGCGCGGTGGTGCGTTGGTCTGATTCAGAGGCTACGTCGAGCTCTGCAGACTGTTGTTTTGTAGCTCTTCCACTAGGGGGCAGAATATGTGGCATGACTGGTTTGTGCTTAACTGTTTGTTGTTATTTTAGCAGAGCTCCTGTCACAGAGCCCAAAGAGCTTCTTTGTAGTGAAGCGCGATAATGAAGCCTTCGCAGGCTGTTTTTTCTTAATACCTTATTGTTTTTGTCCTTCTTTGTCTTCGTAGCAAGCTCTTCAGTGCCCTCTTCAGTTGTTCAAGCCAACCTTTCAACCTATCAGCATTTTACCTTGCAGAGTATCAGCACATTAGAGCTACTGCTGGGTTTTTTTTACAGTGTGTCAAAACAGCAATTCTTCAACTTTATTTTCAATGTTACAGGAGGTGGAATAAATCTGTGGGATTGCCCATCTAGCTAGGGCGTAGTCTACGACTGCTGGGTGCTGAGTCGAGGGAGATGGCCGCCCCTCTTTAAGCCTGATTCTGACGGATGTTTCTTCCTGTTAAAAGGGAGTTTTTCCTTTCTTTATGGTCTTTACCTCAAAATATACAAAACCTAAAAAAACCCACCTTGAGGTGACCGTTGTAGTCACTTGGTGCTATATAAATAAAACTGGATTTAATTGATTTGTCAGCATGGCTGCTCATTTTAAATCACTCCACAGAAGTCCTGTTATGTTTCCTTGCACTCGTGCGATGTGCAGGATTTTCTCCAGTGTGTCAAAACAGCAATTCTTCAACTTTATTTTCAATGGAGGTGGAATAAATCTGTGGGATTGCCCATCTGGCTAGGGCGTAAGTCCAGCTGGTGAACCAGGACTGTGTTGACGTGGCTAAAAACTAACGTGTTTTCAGCACGCTTTGCGACGATACGTGATGGCCACAGTTCAGGCAGTTTCCCTTAAATGAATCAGGGCGTTACAACAGAAGTCCACACTGGGAAATGGATTCTTGAAAAAAGAAGAGCCTGATCCTGGCCTCTTCACCTGACGTTACTTTGGGATGTTTCCGGCTTGGAAACTTTAGAGGTTTCAGCTGAAAACTGCTCAGCTGTAGCTGTAGATCCAGATCTCATCAATCTTGATTAGTTTGAAACAGAAATTACTGTTTGGTCTTTTTTTGAGTTGAGTTTGAGGTCTGAGGTAAAATCCCAGTTAAAGTAGTCAGACTTTCAGGGAGCGATCTAAAATTAGCAGTTGTGAAAAAAGCTGTCAGGAAATTCCTGAGAAGAGGACCTCGAACTGGAAACCAGCCAAATTTATATGAGGAAGTCTTGCGATTCCTACGTGCCCATTCCTGGACCTTTTTGTTCACACCTCATTAAAAAAAGTCCTTTATGGACTTTTTTTTGCCCCTGTAGTTACCCCAGTTTTCCTCGTCCTGGTTCTTCTTTTCAATTGGAGATTTGTGCAGAGGGTCGATGTTGTGAAGGATCTCCTTACGGGGCGACTCCCTCCCTTCACTGATGGCGGGCCAAACATCAAAACCATCCAGGACCTGGCTCTGAACGGAAGGCAAACACTTCATTTACAGTAAGAGATTACAGAGCAGGGTAATGACGGGTATGCTGCTAAAAATACCAGAAGCAAGACTCATACATTTACTGGACACAAATAAAGAATAAGTAATTTCCTTGTAAAAGACGCCACTGACTTTTTGAATTACTACGTTTCCTGTAGCCAAGAAAGCATTGCTTATCTGCTGGCAGCAATGCAAATCTATCCACAGATCAAGCCAACAAAGCTTTTTGGACACTATACACAGACTGCACGGACTTAGAAATGAAAGTAATTTATATCCGAACAAAAACACAAAGCATGTTTGAGGCCAGTGTTTGGAAATGCTGCACTTATCATAATAGGTCCGGCTGATTTATCCAGATGACAGTAAAAGTAGGGACGGCTTTACAGTAGCACTGTTCAGTCTGAGGCCAACACAGAGATGAATATAGGCAGAGCTCTACTTTCATCTCTAATAATGACAACGAATAAACTTAATCTGAAATTAGGGGGAGACAGTAAGCGAGCTGAGGGACCAGAGATTGAGCTCTTTGGCAAGACGACTGGAAAAACATACAGATCCTGAACGAGTTTACAGTAAAAGAAGAGCTCGTATCGGTATCTCTCTCTGTTTTATAGCACAATAAAATGGTCAGTAACACACTGGGAGAGAGTCGTTTTTCCATGCTGCTTAACTTTTATCCTCCCATACTTACTGTCTAAGAAGAAACATCAGAGACAAATGCTAGAAAGTACAAGCAAACGGCTCCCACAGGTTATTGTTCTGACACAGGCCCACTGACCTGGCTGATGTTTCCTCCGGCCAGGCTCACCAGTGTAGGGAACCAGTCTGTGATGTGCATGAGAGCTTTGGAGACTCGTCTCCTGCGCCTGAGCAGAGGGCTGTGCACGAACCCCACGCCGCGGACTCCACCCTCCCAATATGTACCCTGAAACACAGCCAGCACATTTAATTTCATTCTACTCTCTTTCATTTTGGTTAGCTGAGATTTTTTATATGTTATCTGTAAAACTACTGCAGACGTGTGAAAGGCCTCTGGATACTTCGGTTGTGAGTCGTCTGCACATCGGTCTTGTTCCTGCACATCCTACAGTTCACATTTGGCATCTGCAGAAGTTTAAGGGCCTAGCAAAGAGTTCAGCTCTTTGTTGTGTTCCTCAACCCACCCCTGCGCAGCTTTCTTTAGCACCATTTTTACATATATAAAAAAGACTGAATGGGTTAGCAGAACAACAGGACTAAAGTAGAGCCAGGCACGTGTTTTGGGGTTTTAGCTGGCTCAAAATAGGTCACGGCTGATCCTCATACAGTTAAGAAAAGGAGTCTGCTCTCTGATTTAAAAGAAGTTTGTGTATGTTATTGTCATTTTTACCCATTTATTAAACAAAATATTTATTTTAAGGTTGAGTGAAATAAACCCCACTTATAAAACATTCCTTAAAAAGCAGTCCTGGTGATTTTCCAACCTGGATTTGCCAACTGTGCCTACTGTAGATACATTTTAGACAGTCATGTGTAACCACATGGTGTGCATTACCAAGGGTGGATTGTGGGACATTAATGCTTTGCAGCAGCGATGATGTCATTTGTTACTGGCGCTCACACAGGGGGACAAGTGGACAGTTGGAGCAGATCATCCAACCCTAGTCTGCTTAGGACGCTGCTGCATGTCAATCCACACGAATGGCATAAGTCAATGTGTCCCTGCAGGACACTGCAGAGTAAGGAAGAGATCGATGTTGTTCACGCCACCTACACCTACAAGTGGTTGTACATTTATAATGTAGGTATTAAATGAAATGATTTAACCAGACTAATAATATTATCACAAAGCTGATAAAAGGACATTTATTGTGTTTCTTCATTTAAAACCAATCTTCTGGACTGTAGCTCTTTCATTACATCCCATATTAAGCTTGTCAGACTCATCTCGACATAAAAATCTTATGAGGGCAATTTCCTAATTGGTCACAGACTGTATATAAAAGATGACTGCAAGATCCTGATTGTCCATAACCTTAAACTTGCACTGGTTTTAATGGCCACCAGGGGGTGTCTTCTCCAGCTAAAAAAGGCATTACTGACTGTGCCTTATTTTCTGTCACTCTCACATTCAGAACAGCAGTTCACAAAGCAGTGAGAGACGTCATTATGACTATGTGGACTTTTTATGAAGCCTTTATGAAGCCTATGCTTCGCCGTGCAGTTATTTTACCTTACGACCCCGCAGCGGCCAGTTGTTCCCGCCTGTGAAAGGCTGAGCGCCGTTGTCGGTGGAGTAGATGATGACGCTGTTTCGGTAGTATCCGTACTTTCTGAGGGCGTAGGTCACGTTTCGGACCGCTTCGTCCACCGTGGAAACCATGCCGGCGAAGTTTCTCCTGGGGACGTTGACCATGTCCCGGAAGGGGTAGATGTAGGACTCTGG
This sequence comes from Maylandia zebra, assembly GCF_041146795.1. NCBI lineage: Eukaryota > Metazoa > Chordata > Actinopteri > Cichliformes > Cichlidae > Maylandia > Maylandia zebra. The sequence continues at coordinate 7,377,476 of NC_135184.1, forward strand.
AGGATTTAGAGGAGTGTGGACCGCCTGAAGGGAAACGTTACAGGATATTATTACATGTTTTTAAATTCTATCAACCATCCAAAATCAGCCGTAAACAACAAACATCTGGGCGGCGTGTTTTGAATTAAAACCTTTGAGTCTGTTTGAACAAACTGTCTCAAAAAAGCCAAACAAACAAACACTTCAATGTGGACCGTGCACTCTCTGAGCGCTCACACTCAGACATAAACAAACATGACATGCAAACACATCCTGTTGTGAACACTGGCCCCTCTGATCCCCCCTCCACCCCTTTTTTTTTAAAAACTTTTTGATTGGCTTTAACGTAACCCATCTTCTAAAGATGTTTAATGTAACGACCTCAGCGCCGTACCTGGAAGGACAGCAGCAGGAAGAGCGGCCTCTCTGCAGGGTCGTGACTCTCCAGGATCTTGCGAGCTCTCTGTGTGAAGAGCGTGGTCGAGTATTTCCCCTCCTGGCCCCACGCTACGCCCTCATCGTCATGGAGATCGTAGCCACATAAGTCCTTGCCGTCACACGATTCATAACTAGACGCAGATGGAGAAATGTGAGTTACTGGAGTAAACACAGTAAAAAGACAGAGAGCAATCATGAAAACAGGTAATAATAGTAGTTGTGATTTACCTGTAGTAGTCCACACTTCCAGTTAACGAACCAAAGAAAGTGTCAAAACCTTTTCTGGTGGGCAGACATGCTTTCCTAAAGGAAAAAATGATTACTGATTACAGATGTTTGGAGGGTTTGTAATACAAGCCTGACACCCCAACAACCAGTTGAGCAATGTGGACCATTTTATAGAAGAAATGATCACAAATGATGGCCGATGACTTTAAACGTCTTGAAAAATGTCAGGAACCTGATAACTGCTGTTCCCTTTTACTTGATATCCGTCCACTAACTCCAGTAAGTTAGATCATTCAGTGCTCTCTGGCTTGAATAGCCATGTTTCTTTCTCTTCATGCTGTCTATTGTACAGAATAAGCACAGTAGGGAGTGTTCAGCACTATGCCAACTCAGTTCAACTGTAGGAGAGTTTAAAGCTCCAGCGAACTGTAGAATAAAGACCGATTGTGTTGTCTGGCAAGTTTCAGCCTGTGGCCTTCTTCCGGCTGATTATAAAAACATATCACAGATAACATTTTAAACAGTAGAACATTTCTATTGGACAGGTCATTTCTTGTAGGCGCCTCACTGCGTTATATTTAGACGTATATGATTGATTGATTTGTACTGTTTCCACGCTACACTGATCATTTCTTAAAATGCGTCACTCAAAAAATGCATCACCATACACACTTTTAATTTTAAAAAATTATTGGTTTTACTGAGCGGTCTTTATACATGTAAAATGGCTAACAGCAATAGTTAGCTATTAATATATATTGGTTAACTAAACCGTTTTAGGTTCTGACTAATAAAAATAAACCCCCACTGCTTAGGACCACTGTGGGGTCTAGCTGTGAAACCTTTGATTTAAACACCAATTTTGCTCCAACTCCTGTAAATTTCCATAACTTATAATGCTACATACTTCTGCTTGTCATAGCAGGAAAAGCACAGGTGCAGTCAACAGTTACATAAACGACTCTATTATGATGAGTCCAAGTAAACCATAATTGTGAGCCAGCATGCATCATACCAAAGCCCTGAAACCCTTAGCCAGGTGTGTGGAGACAGAAAGGCCGGCAGGGACTGGTCTCTTTTTTAAAAACACAGTATGTCACAGCTGAGATAAACAGAAAGACCGTCCTGCGTCATCTCATATTTTAACTAGTCATGAAAAAAAAGCAGAGTATCTTTTTACGTTTTTAAGAATGTGGACATAATTAAAAAATCTTCTTGTCCTTAGCACTTTTTAAAATCAGGTAAATTCAAAGTCAGCTGAACAACACCACATAATAACATACTACACCATGTTACTATTTACTTACAAGAAACAAAGTCAAATTGCAGAAGTAGTGTGTGAAAAACTAAGTGAACCCTTACTGCTTCCATAAGAATCCATTGGTCCATAAGTCCCAGCAAATTCGCTTTAAGGTGCAGAAACCCCAACAGTTACATCTTAGACTCTACAGGCCTCAGTTAGCATGTTAAATGTCAAAGTAAATGAGAGTACAATTAGAAAAAGACTGAAAAAGTATGGCTTGTTTGGGGTGCAAGGATAAGGCCTCTTCTCTCTAAAAGGAACATGGCAGCACTGCTTAGGTTTGCAAAGCTGCATCTGAACAAACCACAAGACTTCTGGAACAATGTTGTTTAGACAGACAAGACCAAAGTGTAGATGTTTGGTCATTTTGCAGAGCATCACATTTGGTAAAACCAAACACAGCACATCAGCACAAACATCTCATATCAGCTGTCAACCATAGTGGTGGAGGGGTGATGATTTGGGTTGCTCAGAGGATCTAAGCAGCTTGCAGTCATTGAGTTGACCACGAACCCCTCTGTATACCAAAGTACTGTGGAGTCAGATGTGAGGCCATTTCTTCGACTGCTAAAGCTTGGCCCAAATTGTGTCACACAAAAGGACAGCGATCAAAAGCACGGCAGCAGTCAAAGCCCAGACCCCAATCCAAAAGAAATGCCAAGGCATTGTCATGGCAGCGGTACATAAACAAATACCAGCAAAGCAAAGCATTCCTGTAAAGAAGAGTGGGCCAAGATTCCTTCACGATGATATGAGAAACTGATAAAGTCATACGGAAAAAGATTACTTCAAGTTAAGTAGTCCAGCTTCTGAATCATGACTGCATCACTGTTTCTCCACCATCTTTGTGTCAGCAGACTTTTCACCAAACAATATTTCTCCAAGTTATACTGAAGGCTCCCTCTCACCTGTAGAAACCCAGGTGCCACTTGCCAACCATATGTGTGGCGTAGCCGGCCTCGCGAAGCCTCTCAGGCAGAGTGTCCATGTGCGAGGGCAGACAGCTGGGCTGTCTGGGTCTGATAATGGAGTGCTGTAATCCCGTGTGGATCTGATATCTGGAAGAAAGAAAAAAAGAGCTGTTAGTGGTTTGTAACAGGCAAGCCGCTCAGGCAGGAGCTTCCGTTTGGCCTCAGAGAAGACGCGGGGAGCTCATTATTAATCCTGGCTGCAGCTCAGGGCCTAATCAATAAACTCATTATTCAAAGCAGCTACCTCATTTGAAACAGGAGCTTCACATGCAGCCATTTCTTCCTCATTTCACACATTTAAAGCCCTCTCTAATTCTTTAACGTGATTCTTGTGCTTCTCTAACATGTGAATTTAACTGCTTAGAGTGAATAATATCCCAAAAAATGAGATTCTTGTAAATAAATGACCCACAATTTAATGTGTTGATTTAAAACTGGCTTAATATGAGTGTGGATTAAAACAATTGGCAGTGAATGAAAAACCGCTTGTTGGAGTTTCAAAATCCAACAGAAAACAGATGCCTTCAAGAAAGATTATTATTGGCTCTACTGGACGTTTCTTCCCGTTAAAAGGGAGTTTTTCCTTCCCACTGTCGCCAAAGCGCTTGCTGAAAAGGGGTCAGATGATTGTTGGTATTTTCTCTGTTTTATTTTAAGGCAACTCTTGTTGTGATTTGGTGCTGTACAAAGAGCATTTCATTGAATTGTGCTATCAAAAAGCATTCAATCTAAATGTCAAGCTACAGATGTGGTGAAAATGCAATTAGTACAATGTGTAAACGGGGAGGTATTGCCCACAACAAATAAGAACTGCTGGCTAATAACTGCCGAGCACAAATCCTAAAGGAAAACCTGACACAACAAGCACAGCTGGAAGAAAAATGGAAAAAATGCCAAGACTCAAAGCGCTGACGCGAGAGCAAAGCTTCAAATTAACCCGTCAACAGGGTAGCTTAAGTTCTGGAAAGAATGTGGATGCACTTCAAACGCTTTTTAATGTGGTAATGGCTTAATGTTGTAAATCTCTTACCATTAAAATGGAACAATCTGACAGTACATCCAGACAAATAAGACCAGAGGATATGAATTATAGCAGTTACATGCTATAAATTAATTAATGAGTCAATATTCGGACAGCTTTGATAATAAGATAATGATTTAAGATCTTTTTAAGTGTTTTTTTTTTAAATACTGAAACAAAGAGAAAACAATATGTATTGGTGTACATGAGACAGTTTATTAAGAGACTGGGCTAAATGTTGTCAAAATTTAATGTAAAGACTTCCGATATTTACTGTAGGAGGTCGGTAAAGGTGTGTTTGTACCTGCCGGTGATGAGCTGACTGCGCGACGGCGTGCAGATCGGCTGAACGTAGTAGTTTTCCAATTTCACGCCCTCTGCTGCCAGTTTGTCCAGAGTGGGAGTCTTGATGGTCGGGTTGTGGTAACCGATATCATTGAAACCCTGCAACAGATTCATGATTGCATCAAAGACTTTGTGTTTTAGAGTGTCACTTTAATTTGCCAAATACATACTCAGTGGTTCCTATACTATACTGTAAGGAAGTAATGGGTCCAGGTGTGTGCAGCCTGCCTTTCCTTGTGTTTGTTTTGTCTGTATTTTCTATGGTACAGTTTTGTTTGTGAGCTGGAAACAGTGTTGCAACAGTTCCAGAGAAGCTCTATCAGAAGCTTCATTACTCAGCCCCACACTGGTTGGTTTTTAAGGCTTGTGAGTCATTTTAAGATTCTGGGTCCTGTTACAATACTGTAGGAAACAATACTTTCTGCTTCTTGAGAAACTTAACAATGACCTATAAATCATTTAACCATCATCAAGGGATGAACCAGTGTTGTGTCCGCACATAACAGACCACTTTAGAAAACAACCTGTTTTAAATAGCTTAGCTTTAGGCACTTTCTTTCTAATAGCCTGTCCCAAAATACATCATTTGTTCCCATTTCGTTAGCAAGGACATTCTCACAGCGCCATTAGCCAAAAACTTGGCACATCGCGCCATGGTGTGCAGTGTGTCCTTAAAAAAAAACGAGGTAACATGAGAAGTGGAGAACAAAATAAGAAGTGAATTCAGAATTAAAAATTTAGTTTCAAATTGTCATCAGTATGAAGCAGGTCAGGAGAGATGTGAACAGCAGGTGTCTACACAATACACAATGCAACACTATCAGTGATGGATTGGCCTCCCCAGAGCCCAGACCTCAACTTTAATGAAGCAATGTGGGATAACCTCGACAGATTGCAGAGCCAAAGGCAGCCAACATCCAAAGAAGAAGGCTGGAGCACTTTTCTTGAAGACTACTCGCCTAAGAGAGCTCAGGCTGTGTTGAAGAATGAAGATGGTGATGTCAAATATTGACTTCAAGCTCATCAGATTTGTAGAAACTCTGTTTTTGCCTTACAGACTGTATTTGAGGCTGCATTTCCATGTTTGCACCTTTCAATAAATTGCTGCATTTGTTTCCCATTTTCGTACCAACATTTAAAGAAATTTTGTGCGGCTCAAGACTTATGCACAGCTCTGCACATAAAATGGTTTGTAATAAACTTGATCTAGCTGTTAAGTTGGTCTTAGTAAGGACCAGTCTGCAAAAGCGTAGTCTTAACTTCACCTGGCCTCACCGATGACATGATGCTTGCTTCCTAGCAGCCTGCGCTGTCTTGGTAATGTAGCATTTCTGATTTGCAGCAATTATGCAAAATCAAAGCTAAGCTAGCAAAAAGTCAATTTCACCAACAGTGTAATGAGAAAATTAACAGAGGTGTACAGACAGCAGCAAAACATTTGGTTGCTAAGCAGTCTAAATGTGATCTAAACAAGAAATCACAGGAAGTGAACAAACAGTTACTCCAATATGGAGGTCCTTCACTCAGAAAACAAAAACTGAAAACAAAACAAAGTAATAAAAAACAGTGGAAAGACCTCCTTTCCAGAGACATCTCAAAATCAGCTGCTCGTCAAGAGTAGTATTTGATGTAGGAAGTAGAAGGTCAAGCTGTGTAACTTTTAGGCTGGACCCGTGTCTGCTTGGTTTTAAGTAAGCGTGACGGGACCTGTGGATTCATGTGTCACTGCCAAAAGGCTGCAGCTGTCACCGGGTCTGTGGGTTACTCTTTCTTCTTTGTGTGGTAATCTTGATCCTTAAGCTGAGCTGCTGCGTGGCGAAAACGAAGAAGTCGAACCATACCAAGTACGTAGAAACAATCAAAACTGACCACTGTGCGTGCTTCTAATGCGTGTATAAACATTCAATCGATCTGACTTACGCATAGTGTCCTCACTGTTTGTTGGTTTTTTGGGAGGACTTCACGCGAGCACCTAGCCACACAGTCTTCAATGACACTGCGGTGCAACATACTGAGTTTAAACAAGCACAACAGGAGTGTGTCTCTGTGGTACCTGCAGCTATCGGCGTCCACGACTAAAAATAATCCCCAGTTCGACACAACTTATGACTGACTAACCTGAAATCCAAGATTGTGAATATCTTGTCTGTAACATCTGTTTGCATGCGGTGGATACGTGAAACCACATTTGAGACGGACTTGCCAAATTGAAATTCAGGTTTAAATCAGAGAGGTTATACTCAGAGAGGCGTTAAGTCCTCCTATGCTGCTCTCATGCATGCTGTTTAATTCATTTCACTGCTTATAAACCAGATTTTTCAGCTACTTTCACACATATGGTTGTAAATGTTTTGGGAATGATTTGATTTCTATCCTCAACAATATATATTTATGTAAATACTATGGTGTGTTTCCTCGTTTCAGTGGCACCGTCCAAGCATTTTGATTCAAGAAAACGCACTCGCACGACTCTCACACACACCTGATCGTCGGTGAGGATGAATACGATGTGCGGCTGGTTCTTCTTCTTCTGTGCCGTCGCGTCAGTCTGCTGCTGTATCTGGTTGTTTGGGGGCCGATGAGCCGACAGGCAGTCGAGGGTGAGCAAAACACTCAGCGCAGTCAGAGCCGCAGCTGCAGCAGCAGGGGCAGCCTGCATCCTTACAGCAGGAGCTCTGCGGAAAAGAACGACAACAAGAATATGACAATACGGCGACAACTTCTACGAACAAAACACCAGGGAAGAGTAGCTCAAAAATGTTAGACTCAGCACAAATTCACACAACCCTGCCATCAGTGGGGTGACTGACTGTAGATCACGAAACCACATTTGAGACAGACTTGCCAACTTGGCTGCAAATGTGATCTGAAACACTTCCATCTGGTGGACAGAGAGCTGAAACTCCGCGGAGGGCTTTCAGCTATTTACAATCTCTGGAACTGAGTAGCATGAATAAAAAAAATAAAGAAAAACGATTAGACCCAGAACTGAGAGAGAGCAGAAACAGGGCATTTGGAAGTGTTGGAAGAGGGTTTTATTACTTTTCTTTGATCATTTGCTGATTTATTTCACATTTTACACCCTAGGAGTGTCAAACGGGGATAAACTCCTCTGTCACTGGGGATATGGTGTTATAACAGCTGGATGATCACGGTCGCGCTTAGGAATGCACCGATGCTTGGAGCACGTTACACGCTTTCTAATGTCACGTATCAGACCTTTCCAGCAAACTCCGGTTAGTGTTTCTCAGATGGTCACAAAGAAAAACTGCCTGAATTAATTCTAATACTTGAAATGCATGGCTATCACAGTCCTGTGTTTGCACTGCTGTATTTCCTCAGAGCAGCCAGATTTTCATGTTCATGTAAACTTCCTCTCTTTCAGTTTAAACCGCTTTTTCAGGAAGTAACCTAACTGATGCCCCGATGGTCCAGAGACAACAGAGATTATGTAAGGCAAGTTGATTGGTCAGCAGCTGATGGTGTTTCCAAAACCGCACCCACCCTTCACCCGTAAAACAATCTGAATAAAGTGAACCCTCACTGACTTCTAACTTTTGTTGCTGTCAGTGTTTTCACATTATACGGTGTGATGTTAGTGAAAGAAAGACAGATTTCTCTGTAGTGTGGGAAACACAGCATGTGCATCAGGAGTCAGATTTAGGGCCAAAAAGGGAAGCAAATGAGTGAGTCTCTCTGTACTTTAATCACAATCTAAACCTTGATTAGTTTTATCCCACCACTAAGACAAGCCATCTTTCCACCTTTTACATCGTGACAGAAAAGCTGATGCTCGTTTCATTTGGAACGATCTTAAAATGCGGCAGATTTCATGTAAATGTTGCTCCATGCTCTCAGCATGAATAACTGCAGACAGTACTCCACTACATTTGATCAAAAACTCATCCTGTCTTCCTTCTCTCACCCCAACCGGTCGCAGCAGATGGCCCCGCCCCTCCCTGAGCCTGGTTCTGCTGGAGGTTTCTTCCTGTTAAAAGGGAGGTTTTCCTTCCCACTGTTGCCAAAGTGCTTGCTCATAGAGGGGGTCATATGATTGTTGGGGTTTTCTCTGTATGTATTATTGCAGGGTCTACCTTACAATATAAAGTGCTTTGAGGTGACTGTTGTTGTGATTTGGTGCTGTATAAATAAAGTTGAATTTTCAGATTTAAATCTAAATCTAAATTGAGTAATAACGTATGTGATGCTATTATGGATCATAAGGTATATAAAGTACACAGGATTTCGCTGCATATAAAACTTTTTGGTGCTCACCTAAACAATGTTTTGGCCTTCCGCTAATAAACATAAACATTTTTGCTCACCGAATGCTGAAACACAGCAAGAAAATGCACATACTGGTTTTAAGTAAGGTGAAATAGACTCACTTTGTTAAATAAATGCAGGCCAATGATGTTTGAATGCATATTTACACCCTCAACTTCCCACCAGAGCCAGAAAAAACATGATACAGACACGAAAACTAGCTTGTTTACGTGGGTCAGTGAAGGTCTGAGCTGCAGACGGGGGAACCAGTGGGTAAAATGTTATTTTGTAACCTGGTGACAATTTAATTATAAACTTATAAAGCTGTAAAAAGACTAACTGACCAACATCTTTTAACAATAATTTCTTTTTTTTAAACAAGCCCGCCTTCTTGGCTGGAAAATGGCTTATTGTGAAATACTTGACCACATTCATGGAGTTTCAAACATATTTTAGAACTATGTGTGCCATGTTTCTCTTCAACTGTCCGATGTGTAGCCCATTGTTTACTTTATCTTGGTGAGTGCGTCTCTCTGCTGGCTCACACTGAGGACCGCTGTCAGTCCTGACTGATCTGATGAGTGAGTCACTTGTTAATAGATGTGTAAAATAACCTTTACAAGGCCCGAATGCTCTTTGATACTTCCTCGAATTGCCAGTGTTTAAACAATATTAAATTATCCATGACATTAAATAGTAACAAGGTTCAAAAAGGATCTTTTTAAACTCTCTAATCTTTATTTTCTCAAAGCAAACTGTAACCGAGCGCTCTTTAAGAGGAAGGGTAACCTCAGACTGTTTTATCTGTATCATCTACGACATGTTTATTAACGTGAAAGCCAAGAAGACCATGTAATGTTGATTTTATATGTAAGCTGACGAAAAGCAGCTGTCTCAGCTTGATTGTAGAGTACTGGTTTCCAACTACTGGTGAGATACAGGTACTCATGGGAAAAGAAGCAGAGTAGTCTGAGTGAGTGTCTTAGTTAAGAAGCTCTGACTAACCTTATATAGCCTAGTTTTGCTTTGATGGAGTTAGTATATATTTAAATGCAGTATTTATCAGAAATAATAATAATAATAAAACTGTAATAATACTATATTAAGTCTGGTATCAGAGTATATCCAGGTCGAGAAAACTCAAGTCAGCATCGTTCATCTTATCCTCACCTCTGCTGTGTTATTTCAAAGCCAGGCCTGAATCAATACCTCGATACAAGGATCAATGGGAGTGAACGGCTCTTCTCCCCCCTCCTCTTCTCTCTCCTTCTTCTTCCTCTTCAGTTCATTCCTCACCCTTCGGCTTCTTCTTCTTCTTCAGCTCGGAGAAAGCCTGGTTTGCAGAAAAGTTTGCAAAAGACGCCGCATGTCCTTTGAGTTTCCACCAGAGCCTCCTTCCTCCAGTCTGAAGAGTGCCTTCTCTCCCCGCAGATGAAATATGAGCGAAGGACAGCCGCACACAAACGCGCTCCCACCTCCGGCCTGACTCGCCAAAATAAAATACGCTCGACTCGTCATTTTAAAGTCACACAAGTCATTTTAAACTGCTGCTGTGAATGAAATGAAACCTCCTCCAGTTACCATAGTGACCACTGCAGGGCCGTAAATGAACCGTGATAACGTCAACAGGCTGAACGTGTAAACTGTCACAATAAAGCATTATTAATGAAATACAACTCTGATATCACTTAAACAAATGTTCCTGATAAACAGTGAATTAACTTCCTGTCCTGTAATCAGCATTTTCGTTGCCTCGAGTAGACAGTATATAATAATTAAGTCATATGGTAAGGTGTGTTATGACCTAAATTTAGCTAAATACCACAGATCCTGAATTCAAATCTTTAAAAAAACGTATTTAGTCGGTAGACGTTATAAAGGAGTTTTATCGGAGTTGTTTGTTGATGTATGGCATTTTTATGTCCCAGTGACGAATTGAATTTCATTTTATTTAGATAATAATTTAAAAAAAACGCCTAAAGGCTGTCCAGCTGCAGAATAACAGGACTTCAAGGACTGCTCCAGATGAAATATTTGCTAAAAACAAACAAACAAACAAACAAACAAACAAACAAACAAACAAACAAACAAACAAACAAACAAACAAACAAACAAACAAACAAACAAACAAAAACAGTCTTCGTTAAGAGCTCTCGTTAAGTTCTGTATTAATTTGGAAATTTCCCAGCTTAACATCCGCTCCTCTTGACTTTATTTCTGTAACTTAACGCTCATGGAAACCGGTAATAAAGCCGCAATAAATGCCGTTTCTTTCAACGGCGTTAAGTCTCTTTAATGTGTTTCTTGTAGTGTCAATACTGACACCGTCACTTTGTTCGTGTCTCCGGGAATAAAGGCAGGACTTCAGCCGAGCAGCCTGCCTGCAGACCGGACTGTTACAGGCAAAAGGAGTCCGCTGGCACTCGCAGGAAGCCTGGAATTTCTTTTAGGGCAACATGCTGTAGAAATGCAAAATAAGGATCAAGTGATCCCAAAATATTCAGGATGAGGCAGGAAAATATGCTAGACTAAAAAAAAAAAATACCAGCTCCATTCAACCCTTATTAAAAATCAGAAAAAAAAAAGGATAATACCAAACATCTAAAGACCACGTGTGCAGACAAATATGAGAAAGGTGGCATTTAGAAGTCTGTGTCCAGATGGAGTCTGTTATTTCTAAATGCACCTACATTGTAGACGGTGGGTCTTACAAAATAAGAACACATGTCATCAGTATGAGGTCTTCATAGTGCTTAGTTGCTCGTTTTAATCTTTGTTTCCAGCTTTGGATTGTCACATTTGGAAACGGTTTTCATTTAAAACGCTCAGTTACTTTATTATATAACTGAGACGTTTGTTTGATTTAAATTCAAACCTGGCAAAGTTTTGTAGAGAAGGTTGTTCAGATGTTTTGCTGTGATGTCTTTAGATATTAGACTTTACACTCATAGAGACAATAAGCACAAAACAAGGGCGCCACAGAGGCTGTGTTACTCAAGACATGGAGCTGTTTCATTTGGCCCCTTAATTTATTTTGAAAGTTAAAAGAGAAATCATGTTTCTCCAAGCTGTGCCACTTTTGTCCATGGATGGATGGATGACTGACTGGTTATTCAGAATATCTTAGCAAAATCTAGTGAGACTCTTTTATCTTGGTGGAAGGAGCCTTTCTGAAATCCCTCTTTAAATGATACTGTTTTTTCTGTCTCTGTCCAAATAGTCCCGACTACAGTGGGACCCTCTGCCTGTGCTGCGTCCTGTGCCAAGTTTCCAACAAACACAGCGTTGAAAGAGGCTGTGCGTGATTTATTAAGGCCTGATTCACTGGCAGTGAGCAGTACATGCAGGAATACTACCAGACATTGTTACTGCTCCCTCAGTTGCTCACCCAGTAAGCCACAGAATTTCTGTCCCTAATGTTCCTAATAAAACAATATCAACACCCAATCTGGGAATTCATGGAGATTATAATGTGCCTATAATGGAATTTATCCATTGCAGCTACTGAAGTCCATTTCTGATATTAAAAAATGTGAGAAGTTAAATGAAACGTCATAGAAATTGTCATCATTTTTATTATTTTCATTAAGTCAGTGTTGACTTTTATTTTTTAAAATAGACGCTGTATCATAGTAAACAAATAGTCAAGCCAACATTGAGCTAAGCTAAAATATTGACTTTCTCTGACGTCCACAGCCCCTTTGATCTTAAGTGGGTCAGCACAGTGAAACTCCTCTTTCTGTTCCTTTACAGAAACTTACATTTAATCAATAAGATTTTTTAAATATAAGAAAAAGAAGCACAATTACAACTGTGCATTTCATGTTTTCTACTTGATAAAGAAATGCTGCTGTAGTAAATTAAAGAAAGCTGTCCACATGTAAGAAGTAAAGTAGTGTAAAGTAATAAAATAACTTAATTACTTGGGTTTAGTATGTATGTTCATGGGGGAGATCATTATCAGTAGGAAAAGCTTTAAAACTTGTCAAGAAACAGTTAAAAATTCAAAGTTCATGTACAGTGGGCCAGATTGGAGTCTTCCCCTGGCCAGTTCATGGTCCCAGGGCCTTATGTTTCACACACCTGCTATAAGCAGTCCATTTATTGACAAAGAAATGTATGTATTGGGTCAGGATTATTAATGAAATTCCACTTCCAGACTCTAAAAACATATTGTAGTTTTGATTCAGCTGACTGAAAAGCTAATACTAGTCACGTGTACGGATTTTAAATTCTGATTTTGACTCACTTTGTATTTTGATTTCTTGAGCAAAATCAGCATCCATGTATTTATTTGTAAAAACAGTTTAAATAGTGTGTTAGGGATTTCATTAGTCTATTAATTAACCTTTACCGATTAACTTTAAATTTGTTCCTTTTTGTTAAAAATGTAAAATGCTGCATTACTTTATTTATATGATAATAACCTTCGTATTGAACAAATAATAGCAGATGGATGAGTGGAAACCTTTCTGTCTAATTAAACAGCTCAGCGTTAACTGAGGACCTTTTCCTGTCAGCTGTATTCTGCTCATTTACAGCTTCAAACTTTTATTAAGTGTGCCTATGCCAAGAGGCACACTTATTCTTCTTGGACTGTATTACTGTAGTTTTGAATAAGTCACATTTATTAGGGATGTGCCCTCTGTGACATCATACAGAGCCAAGAGTAGAAAAAATATCTAAAACAAGTTTGAAGCCTTTTATTGTCTCACAGGGATCAGTATCCCCCTTTTTAAAATTTATATTTTATTTTTATTAATTACTTTTATTATTTTATTTTAACTTTTTTGAAATTTTATTTAAGAATAAAAACTAAATAAAATAAAAAGTTTCCTAATTTTTAATATCAGTATCCACCACTGTACCACTATATATACAGTACTGTGCAGAAGTCTTGAATCACCCATTTTATTTCTTTATATTTTGCTTCCAAGGAGCCACACTTGTAATTTTTTTAACAAGATCTTTTACAAGTGATCTTGAGCAGTAGCTTTCCAGGCTTTCTGGAGATTTTTCAATGTTTTTCATTCATTTTTACTCCAGTCCTTAGATGAATGTTTTTGTTTGTTTCTTTGTAAAGACACTAAATACTGATCTTTCAATTGTTCCACCGTGAAAAAGCTCCATAATCAAAGCACATAAAAGACTTAATCTAGCAAACAACCAATTTTAAATGATATCTTTAAGCACTTTGTTGCCAGCAGCTTTCCTGAGCTAACTCTACAAAACAGTGTGACTGGTATAAAACAGCATTTTTGCTCCAACAAAAATGGTGATTAACAAAGAGCTAGTAGCTGAAAACCTGTCAGTGTGTCCGTAAAAAAGCAGGAAACTGGACAAGTGGAGGACAAAAGTAGAAGTGGCACAGTACAGTGTCTGAAAATCATGTTCTTAAGAAAGAGAACAAAAACCATTAAAGAACTGACACCAGAGCTGAGAGATGCTTTAGCCCTTCAGTTTATTTATCTACTGTTTGCTGAAACTTCAGAATAAGTCTCAGTGGAAAGGTGGCTGCCAAGAAGCCAATCCTAAGGAAGGGAAACAAGGAGAAAGGGCTGAAGTATGCCAGATTATACAAGAACTGGACTGAAAATCAGTGGCAACAGATCTTTCGAAACCAAATTTGAATATGTTGTTTCAAATAATTGTCAATATGTGTGGAGGAGGTCAGCCATCTGTAACAGACTGTGGGGGATGATTCATTTTTCAGCATAACAATGATCCCAAACACACAGACCCCCCCCCCCCCCGAGTCCAGACCACAACATTACTGGAATCATGATGGAATCAGCTTGACAGAGAATAAAACAGCAGACAGCCAAAATCTAAAGAAGAGCTTTGAATGTCTTTCAAGAAGAGTGTAGAGAAATGACAAGAAAGCTTCCCCAACAGAGTTCAGGCTGCGTTGAGAAAGAATAAAGAAAGAATTAAGCTTTGTTTTCATGTTTTGGTTACATTTTTCTTTAATAAAACTGGTAAATTTCAAATTATGCTTCGTTTTCTTCCAAAGACACAATTTCCCATGCTGCCTTTCGAGGGGGGCGTCGTCAGCGCACATGTGCGCACGCCGAATAGCGAGCATGTACTGAAGTGTAAATAACCCGTCAATATTATTTGCACTTTTTCCCGGTTTGCCAGTCGGTCCCGTCGGACAGCATGGCCTCAGAGGAGGACGACGTGCTGCTGTTTCTAATCTACCAGCACCTGAAGGTGAACGGCTACCAGAAAGCTGCCCAGGTGCTGGAGAAGCACGTTACCCAGGTAAGAAGTTTGGCTTAAATTTACAGTCTAATATTTAGCGTGCAGTCGGTAGACTGGGTTCTAGCTCGCACACGTTAGTTAAATGTGAGTAAAAAGACTATTTTTTTTTATGTGATTTCATCAGCTGACATGCGCATCTTGCTTGTTATATAACAACTTAAATATAAATGTGATGTGTGTTTGCTTCAGTGTGGCTGTCGGTAAGATGCACTTCAGTCTGTGTGTGTGCGCGACAAAGCGTGTGGCTCCTTGTTCAGGCCTTCTGGAGGAAAAGAACATTATGTTACAGGAGCTGCACAAAGCAGCTCTGCTCCTGCGGCCTATTGCTGCACGCTGTCACCCCATTCAAAACCTCATCACCTTTTCATAGTGTTTAGTGATAACAGTTGACCTTTTTTATCTAAAGCTCCTGGAGCTGCTGTGATAAGTTGATTAATTGATTATTTCATCAATTTAAAAATAATCGGCAGCTTTTTTTAAAAATTAAATAGCCAGCTGAGATGAACTTCTACTTACATATTTTTCAAATACGAGACCTGGATGCTTTTCTCTATATTTCGCTGTAATTCACTCGTTTTTAGAATTTGGGGTATTTGGACTGTTGCACATAATCACTGCAGCTCTTGATTATCCAGTAGCTGTGCCGATGACATCTTATGATGCAACCAAACACTGTAAAATAAGCCTTTCTGGTATTTTCTTTTTTAACAGGGGAAATCTAAAAAATAATATTGTCTTATTCTTCCTAAGTCTGTCTGTTAGGAAACATGCGCTTAGGTGTGATGTAAGCTTTTCCTGCAGAGCTTATGAGATAAAAATGTCATTGTCAAAAGTTGCTCATACTTACAGTGGCGGGTGCTCATATTTAACATGATAAAAGAAAATGTAAAAAGTGAGATCAGAGTCGGTACAGGTACAGAGAATCACAAGGGTTCTCTGTTTGCAACAGTTCTTTTCTATTTTGGCTTCACAGGTCTGAATGCAAGTACATAAACCCCGCCCACCCGCAGCTCAGACCTTCTGTTTACAGGGACGGCCAATCTGAAGAAAGTTGGCTTAAAGGGAGAGTGAATTAACTGAGCGGTCTGCTGAAGTTCATTATAAGATATCATTTATCTTTTCTTTCATTTTACTAACCACTTATCCAGCATTGTGTCGCGGTAGCTGGAGCCTGTCCCAGCTGTTACAATGCCAGAGGCAGGGTAAACCCTGGATAGGCTGGTTCCTAACCATTAAAAAGAGGGGGGAAGGGTTTTTCAGACACGGGATGAGCTGTGGGCTCCATCAAAACATAAAAATAAGGAATATTATACTGTCGTAGAGTTCAAACATAAAACGAGAGCTGGAAAGGACATAAAACAACACCTTAAAGTCTGAATGAAGTTACAGCAGCAGTCTTATTAGAATTTACTTACGAGTGTCCTTCACTCCTCTATGTGAACATTGTGTATTCATCATACTCTCTTCTTTGGCATATTTTACATGAATTCACATCTGGAAGCTTGTGGCAGCATTCCTGCAGCACAGGAAATTTGTTATTTCCCTTTGCTATCTGTGTTTTTTTCCTTTCTTCTTTTGTCTATGTAGTTATGGGACGCACAGGAAGTTTAGCTGAAGCAGAGACAGAACATTCAGGGAATCAGTGAAAAGGAGAAATTGTATTTTGAAAACACTCTTGAAGAGTCAGTACTGAGCAAGTTTTAGATGCACAGTATTTCTCAGGCTGTTGTGTGTTGTGTTGTAGGTGGAGACACCAGTGGAGAGCTCCTCCACCCTACATGACATCTACACAGGCTGGATGAAGTAAGTCACACCCAGTTACACACTTGTATACATAAATATATAATGCCACAAGTTACCAAAAAGAAAGTAATTATAAGAAAATTGTAAAATTTAACATTCTTTGTGCTGTAATTGTTATATGTGCTGCAAATTTTGTGAAAACTGACTGTGTACAGCAAACTGTACAGGTGAGCATGTGTAGATTAAAAATGTCAGCAGCTGAAAACAGGATGGGGCTCTCTGGCTCCCAAAGAACCTTAAAACAATCATTTAATGGTCTAAAATGAGATTAAGCCCAATGAAGTGCATAAATAGTGGCTTTTTCTCATCATCCTCTGTTTTTCTTTATCTCCACATTTTATGACTTCCTGCTTTTTTGGAGTCACAGCTCAGCAGGTAATGCGATTCAGAGACACACTCAGCTTAGGTGATTTGTAGACTCCACGCTGTCTGTGTGAGCAGGATGCGACTGGTACGGTTTGTGTGAGTGATTTCCTGGCCTTGTGCCCAGTGCATTCTGGGATCACCTTCAAATCCCTGCCTCCCTAATGAGGATTAAATGGGCATCAGATAAATGGCTAAATCAATGACATCAGCTCATTTGCCGAAGTGAATCTAACACTAAAATAACAGAAATCTGCAGAAGTCAATGAAAATACATAATTATGTGCCGAATATAAGGCACCTCTGATTATCAGAAAAACACTGTTTTCAAACAGCTGCTCATTAGGGATAAGTACTCATAATGGTACTTAGCCCTATTCTAATTAATGCCACAATGCAAATGATCAAAAACCTGTAGTTCTTAGGCTTCTGAGATTCACAGAAATGTTTTTCTTTTTAAAAGCTGGTGAATTCAATTAAATATTATTTATATAGCGTCAATTTACAACACCTGTTGCTTCAATGTGCTTTATAATGTAGGTAAGAATACACTTAACCTCTCCAAAGTTAGCTGACACTTTGTAAGCGAGCACTTGGCAACCGTGGGAAGGAAAAACTCCCTTTGAACAGGAAGAAAGCTCCGGCAGAACCAGGCTCAGGGACGGGCAGCTAGTTGGGGGTTAAGGTGGGAGAAAAACACAGAATTGAATTACTTCACTGCACTGATAAAGAGTAAAGACATGTAAACAGAACAGTGTAGTCTATAGCTGTGCTAGCTATTTGCTTCCAAGCATAGCTAAATCAAGTCGAATGCTTGTTTACGTTCACGACCATTTAGGCACACCTTCCCAGTACTGGGTTAGACTCCTTTTCTGCTTTGAGAGCTGCCTTAATTCTTTGTGACATAGATTGAAAAATGTGCTGGAAACATTCCTTGGAGATTTTCCATGTTGATAGGATAGCATCACACAGTTCCTGCAGATTTATCCGTGGCTTGAGTCTCCCGCCGCATCCCAAAGGCGCTCTCTTAGATTCAGATCTGGTGCCTGTGGAGGCCATCTGAGTACACTGAACTCGTGTTCAAGAAACCAGTTTGAGATGTTTTGAGCCCGATTGCTTATAAAAAGATGGATGTTGCCACTGCAGCATCACGTATTAGTGCGTGTTGGAACACTAAGGCTCGCCATTTTGGTGTTGGTGAAACCGGATGTAAATGGCCTGTATTTGTATAGCGCTTTACTAGTTTTACTACTTTACTAGAGATATACAGATGTATGTTATGTTATAACAGTTTGGAAACTGGAGAAAAAAGTTAAATTATTAGCCATGTAACTGTTCCAAAATGCTCTAAACACTAAAATGGTCCAGAGTTCATTTCAGACTTTCTGGGCTGAAACTTGGCACGCTGCTATCAACTTAAGCAATCTGTGTTTGTAAATCTGCTAATTAAAGAGGCCACAGTCATAACTTTAAGCATCAGCAAATTCCATTTAAATGATTTATAATAAAGATTAGCCCTGTGTACAATTGTGATGAAGGGAGAAAACATACATGAGGCCAAAAATACTTCTCATACTAGCATGTAAACGTGTTAAATTCATGCCTGAAGTTGGACAATTTAACTCGGGAATCTGTGAGTCTGAGACTCACTTTTAGAGTCAGCCTCAAGTGGTCGCTGGAGGAATTGAGATTTGCATTGACTGCGTTTTTCAGCTCATCAGTTGGTGCTTTACCTAATGTATAAGCATAGCCAGTAAAAGAAATGTAATTCATTTGTGTGTGTGTGTGTGTGTGTGTGTGTGTGTTACAGACTGTACTCCCTAGCCCAGCATGCCAAACAGGAGACACAAGAGTCCAGTTACTCAAAGAAAAGCATCAAAGCAGAGGCTGCAGACACCAGGCTCTCCAGTGTCACAGGAGGAGATGATGTGGATTCCAACCCTCCACTCGGTAAATTTTATCTTTGATTGCAGTAGTTAGGACAAAATAAAGCCACTAATATGTGCACATCTGTAGCTGAAATGAATTTAATTAATTAAATGTCAAACATTTTCTAATTAATGCTTGTTTAAATCTTGTGGATCTCGATTTCTGGAGAATGATGATTTCCATTTTTATTTTTTCTGATGTTTTATAGATACATAGAGCAACAACTTGGCAATTAATTATTTTAGCAACCTGTCAGTCATACAGCTGATTCATTAGTTTATCTTTGGAAGATGCAAGAAATGAGGAAAACGTAAAACAAACAAAAGCCTCTCTGTAAAAATATGTTTTTGTTTATTTATCTAATGCTAATTTAAAGCTAATTTAGCAGTAAGCTGAAGTTTGTTCCACAATGGGCTCCTGTGCTTTGAGCCCACACTGCAGAAGTTGTAACAGTAATTGATTGTCTGTGATTTAAAAGTAATCAGTGAAAATTTTAATTGGGTTCTGTAGCAAATGGGAAGCCAGTGTAATTCTGCCAGGACTGGAGTAATGTGTGTCGAGTGTTTGTGACTAACCTCACTGCTGTAAATGGTCAGAAGCTCCTCTCCTGCGCAGCTAGCTCACAGTGTAGGAGACGTTTCTCTACTTTTAAGATCAGTCTTCAAACTTCCCTTTTTGATAAAGTTTATTGTTAGATTCTTGCCTTCTTTGTTCAAACTGGACACTTTTTGTTACTTCTCCACATCACCTGGACTTTTTAGGGAATGTAACTACTAGATCGGTTGACTCTGACACGTGCCTCAGTAATGCTGCTGGGTTACGTCTCGTAACTTGTTCATACAGGATCATCTGATTGTTGGGCTGTTATCTCTAATATTGTAGGGTCCTTACCTTACAATGTAAAGCTCTTTGGGGCAACTGTTGTTGTGAAATTGGCGCTACATAAAGAAAACTGAGTTGAACTTTGCATTTTATAAGTTATCCTTTTTTTTCACTCTGTGTTTATTTCTTTTACAAATCTTGGCACCGGTGACTATGAAGCCAGTCTAAAATATATTTGATTTTCTCTTTCAGAGCCTGGGCCTGATGTTGTTGAGCCACTGAAGGCAGAGAGCATCTCTGAGAGTGTCTGTGAGCAGCTGCTGGCTGCTGATAATAAATCCCAAGCAACAAACTCTGACAGCGAGAGCACCGGCTCCTCTGACAGTGAAGTGGAAGAAGAAAAGATAAAGGAGGAAGAAACAAAAACAGAGCAAGAGGTGAACATCTCACATATCATGAAAAATGGGTTTGAGTTTTTCTGTGCTAGCTTTGCCCCCTTTTTCTCAAAGTGAGGAGACAGAATACTTTCAGTTAGCGTAGCCCTGTTGTGTCAGTGCTAATGTGTGCTTCATATGGGAGAGTCAATAAGGACAAACTGAATGTTGAGCGTAAATGTTTGGTATTTAGGATGTGTTGATGAACACGTGCGCCGAGAAAACCAGAAAATATCCTGTAGCCTTCAAATGGTATTAAAATCACAGGAGAAATAACAAGATAAGAAGGAGAATCATTTTTCCCAGCTAAGATGCTAACAGTTTATTTCCTGGCATGACTTAAGCTTTAAAAATGTGTTTTCTTAAATTCAAAAGAGGTTTCTCAACAACAGCAGCTGCAGGAAGGCGTGGTTGTGGTTGGTCCTATGCAAAGTTTTGCAGCACGTCTGCATGCTAATAATCCTTCTCTCTGTCACCAAAGAGTTGCGTAAACAGACACAAAGGCGGCGCCATGTGTTCTGCTTCTGCAGATTAGCTTTTACAGGTAATAATATTGACATTCTGACACCCAAACAGTACACTATTATCTATAAAGACACATCTCCTGGATGCACTGGTACGCATCTTCAGTGACGTATCCTAGGGTCATCAGGTGTTTCGGGTCTCACAACATCATACACCCTCGCCCAGGCGACCCAGCCGGGGGTGATCAGGCCCCGACTTGCGTACCAGTAGCTACCCACGGATCAGCCCTCTTAATCCACAGCCACCTTGTGGCTTTCTCTGCCGCTTCACTCACAGCCTGGATGGCCCTCTTCTTGGTTGCCCCAGCCACGCCCAGCCGGCCTAGGACTTTGCAGAGTGATCGTCCTGCAAAGCCCCTACAACCCACTTCTATGGGCTCATAGAAAGTCTTCCAGCCCCTTCCCCTGCACTCTTGCACTAGTTCCTGGTACTTTCCTCGTTTCCTTTCATTGGCCTCCTCGATCCGCTCTTCCCAGGGCACTGTGAGTTCCAGCATGATCAGCTGTTTTGAGGCCTCAGAAATAATTATCAAGTCTGGCCGGAGTGATGTTTTTACAATGTTCTGAGGGAACTTTAGTTGTTTACCCAGGTCAGCCTGTAGCTGCCAATCAGAGGCTGTGTTGAGAAGGCCAGTTGTCAAATGTGGGCGCACCTGGGGTTTCTCTCCAGCCTTAATAAAAGAGATTGCCTTCCTCGGAGCATGATGGTGCTTGCTGGTGCTGATTGCTAAGGCAATCCTTTCAGCAACTACTCTGAGCACCTGGTCGTGCCGCCAACGATACCGACCATCGGCCAGGGCCCTTGGGCAGCTGCTAAGGAGGTGTTCTAGGGTCCCTCTTCCAGAGCACAGGGGACAGGCAGGTGTCTCGCTCTTTCCCCACAGATGGAGGTTTGCTGGGCTTGGCAGAGTGTCGTATACTGCCTGCACTAGGAATCGGATCCGGTGGAAGTCTGCCTGCATGATGTTTGCCCAGGTGACCTTGCGCTGCAAGGTGCTCTCCCACCTTGTCCATGCTCCCTGCCGCTTAAGGCCTACAGCTCTACTTACTCGCTCCTCCTCCACACCTGCTCGGACCTCTTCCTGGAGTAGCTGGTGTCTCTCCTTTCCCTGTGCCCTGCTGACCTGGGCCTTTGGGACGTACCCCAAGCCTGCTCCCCCTGTTGCTAAGACCCCCATCAGTGTTTTCTGCCTTAGGCGTGACTCCGCCACCTCAACTGCCTTCTCAGCCTTCCACTTTCTTCCTGTCCTTACCTCAATGCCTGCTGATGCCACCTTGCAGTCTTTAGAATCTCTGTACTGTAAGGCTTCTCGTGTGCGAGCCACCTTGAACTCTTCTGTGAGACCACTGAAGGGTAACTGCACGCTGTTGCTTGTCCCATACAAGGCAGCGCTGGTGAGACTGCGGGGAAGTCCCAGCCACTTACGAAGAAAGCCACTGATCTTTCTTTCAAGGGATTCCACAGTAGTTATCGGAACTGTATAGACAAGCAAGGGCCACAGGATTCGGGGCAGGATGGAATGCTGGTAGATCCAGGCTTTAAATCTTCCAGGCAAGCCGGACTTATCCACCTTAATAAGCCACGCTCCCAGCTCCTCATTTGCCTTCTGAATAGCAGTAGAGTCTTTCAGGCTGGAGTCAAAGAGTTTCCCCAAGCTCTTAACTGGTTGTTCCGTTATGGATGGAATAATGGTTCCTGAAATTGAGAACCGGAACTTGTCCGTCACCTTGCCCTTCTTCAGTACCATCGATCTTGACTTGGAAGGTTTAAAACTCATCCTTGCCCATGAGATGAGTCTCTCAAGACCTTGCAAGATCCACCTACACCCGTGAACTGATGATGTTGTAATGGTGAGGTCATCCATATAGGCTCTGATAGGGGGCTGACGAACACCTGACCTTGTTAACGGCCCTCTGCACTCCACCTCCGCAGCCTTTACCACCATGTTCATTGCCAGGGCAAAGAGCGTAACTGAGATGGTACAGCCTGTTATTATACCTTTCCGGAGTCGGTGCCAGTCTGAAGTAACTGCCCTAGCAGTGACCCTAAGCCTGAAATTGGCATAATAGTCCAGGATTAGGTCCTTGATCTTACTGGGAACATGGTGGAGGTGTAAAGCATGCTCAACCAGTTTGTGTGGGATCGACCCATACGCATTAGTCAGGTCCAGCCACAATACAGCTAGGTCGCCTCTGTTCTCATGGGCTTCTCTTATAAGGTGTGTAACTACACCAGTGTGCTCTAGGCAACCAGGAACTCCTGGGATCCCCCCCTTCTGAACTGATGGATCAATGTAATTGTTTCTAAGGAGAAACTCGGTCAATCTCCGGGAGACAACGCTAAAAAACACCTTCCCCTCCACGCTGAATAGCGAGATGCTCCGAAACTGGTTTATGTTTTTCGAATCCTCCTCTTTGGGAATCCAGACTCCCTCTGCGCACCTCCACTGATCAGCAACTCTCCCTCTCCGCCATATCACCTTTAAGATCTTCCACAGGTGGCGGAGCAGCTCTGGGCAGCGCTTATAGACAAGGTAGGGTACGCCACTGGGACCTGGGGAGGATGCTGAGCGGGCTGCTTTGATGACCTCACACACCTCCTTCAAACTTGGCTCCGTCAACTTGAACTCTACTGATGGTGGGGCAGGGTTGATGAGAGCTTTGTTTGGTCCCAAGTCTTGTTCCCTCAAAGGGTCACTCATGGTCTCATGAAGGAAGTTATTCACCTCCTCTGCTGAGCACTCCAACTGCCCGCTTCGCTTAACCCCCAGCAATTGTTTGGAAAAGCGAAAGGGATCAGCAATAAAAGCTGCACGTTTCCTGGCTCTCTCTCTTCCTCGCCTCCTGTGCCATTCTGCTCTACGGAGGGTAAACAGTACATTTATAATCTGAAATAAGCTATGCCCTGAAGATAACAATCATATTTTCAAATATTAGCATCTTAAAACTAAAGTAGGCGAGGAATCTCCAGCAGACCTTATCTAATTAAAGATGAATCTCTAAATTTGTACGATTAAGCATGAAGTGAACACGAGTTATTTAAGTCTTATCTCATAAAGCAACTCTTGAAATAACTACGAGCAGGGAAAGATAAAGGTGCGACGTGTTAATGATCATTAACCCTTTAAAGCCGGTCTTAGCCGGCACGCTCCATTTTGCATAACTATTTTTAAATCCCGGTAGCTCTGCAACCACGTAAACTAGCGCAATAATTTTTTTTGCATATGAAACCGGAGGAGTTGTACTTACATCTTATGCCATCAGCTTGTCCTCGGTCACAGTTTCCTTCCACATATAGCTTTGCAAAAATTGCATAAAAAGCGCTTGCAGTAACAAAAACATAATATTCCAGAAACACGCTTTGCCGATCCGATCAGCTGTTTGTAACGCTTCCTTCGTCCATCAGCACGAACTATCGCATGTCCGCCATGACCTGCCCGAAACCGGAAGTGACGTCATTTGCGAAAATGTAGTTTTTTACCATCAGGGCCTTATGAGCCTATACTGGTGTTTTTAAAAGTTATCTTTGACTTTATGACTTTCTGTGTCGTTTCTGGGATGCTTAGGACTCATATTGCACTGCTGGAAATAGTTTATTTTGATGCATATGCAGTTTTTTTTGCAAATTTGCATTATAAGATTTATTTTCGTTTTTATTGCAGTATATAAAAATTGGTGTATTTCAAACATAAAACTATGAAGACACTCAAAATAAATTTCCTGTGGTGGGAAACTATTTTGTGCAACTTTTTTGTATTTACAGTTCTGAGGGATAAGCCTCTTAAATTTCTCTAACTAGAAATATATGTTAAAAAAACAAAAACGATTTTCAATTTTTTTGTAGTTTATTGCACTTTTTTGCAATTTATGTAATTACTATGCACTTAATGCATACATATTATTAAAATTTGGGCTATAATGGTTGTATTGATGTATAGCAACTTGAAATGCTCCCAAAAATGGCTCCACAGCATGTAAAAATATAATATAAGCTCTGGCGCACTTGGTTCTATGGTAGGTCTTAAAGGGTTAATGTAGGAATATTTTTACTTGGGGTTTATGTTTTAAAGGTTTTCATTAAAGTTAAAAGCAAAAAGTAAAAAGCGTTCGAGTAAGTATTGAGTGCTGAGCGTTGTTACAGGAGGAGGAAAGCAGTGCCATCATGAACACACATAGCTGTTGTCCAGCCACTGTAATAATGTGCTGATAGATGGACAGTAGCTGCAGTGTTGTTATACGCTTGTGAAACACACGGACACATTTCCACTCGTCTCATCTGTCCTGTATTAGTTTCCTCTGTTGTTATTACTGCTGTGTGTGTGTGTGTGTGTGTGTGTGTGTGTGTCTTGTCTGTTCTTTTGTGTTGGCCCAGTGATGCAGCAGATAATGCCGTGTGGACACAGAATTGTGTGCGTGTGACAACGGTAATCTTCAGAGACAAATTGTGTGCGTGCTCGTTTCTGTGCGAACTATTCGTTGTGGTTTCTGTCGACAGCTGCTGGAAACCCTGATTGCTTTGTGTCTAATGGTAAAAGCACTGCGGCTTTCTTTTTGCTGTACAACAACAACAACATCACATTCTTAACGGCAAAGATGTTTCTACTCAGCAGAATTTCTAGTTTCTTTTAGTTGTAGTTTTCGCCAGCTGGTTGAATTAAATCTGCTCTCTGTGGATTAAAATGGACTTCCTGTGATGTGGAGCGGAGCTAGCAAGTGCTCCAGCGACACTCAGTGGAGTCATATTTTTACTTTTGGATTGCATATAAAGAGATGCTAGCATCTCCTCCTCACGTGCCTTCTTGGCCTGCTTGGACTTGATGGTGTTTTTTGCAGAGGAGTGTGGTTTGTTGGGGGTTGTTGAAGTAGCTCCCTTTTTATGTACTAAATATCATTGGAGGCTGGCACATGCAGCTATCGCTCTCAGGCATGTCTGGGTTTGTTGTTGTGCATGCTAGGGGACGTAAACACAGGGTGTCTCTATCTATATAGTCCAAATATATTTGACACAACAAGTTTAGTCTGTGTGCGAGTATTTGAAATTGCTCTGTTGCATTGTTTCCCCCAAACGTAAAAAGCCTGTACACTGTTCTCAGTATAGCACCTCATTTGCAGTGAAATATAGTCTCCAATAAATGGGGTATACAGAGCAGTAAAAAGATCCTCGAGTGTCTTGGATTTGTCTTCCTGAAACTAGCAGATATTCTGAGTAAACAGCAGGATGCAAGTTCTTCTAACTGCCTGTACATATTTTCCAGTCAGCTCCAACTAAAGTGTATGCTGAGGCATCCAATGAGGCAGAAAGCCTGAGCTCTGCCTCTTCAGACGCTGAGGAAATAACTGCACCCAGCCAGGGTAACAACAACCTGGTGTTACCTGATCAGGCTGAGGACCAATCGCAGGCCCCCGATCCAGCCGAGGCCTCAGTCTCAGGCGGTGACCTTAAAGTGGAGCATCAAGAGGGCAGTGATGATCTGAAGCAGGTTAGCTCATCAATTTCATTTTAAACTTTTGTGTCAGATGTTTATTTTTCTTTTCATCTCATCATATCTCGCAAAACTTTTTCATGCGACTGACACTTGAGCACATATGCATCACTCGTTCTACCTTGATGTCTTTAAAGGCCTAGTGTGCTGTTTAATTTTCCTCCTGGCGCACTGGATCGCTCTGCAATGAGCAGAAATGTTAATCACCTTAAACCACACTCATAAAAAAATGGGAGTAGCTGTTGATTCCTGGCTCAGCAGAGCCTCCTTCTCCTCAGCTCACCTCTGCACAGCTGAAACTTATTTTGCAGTGGACTGTTTGTGTTGTTACGCTTCTAGTAGTCAACACTGCAGACAGCCTTTCTTTGCTGAATTGTGAATTTTCTTTTAAGACTTTACTGGAACGTAAAAGATTGCGATTAAATGTCACCGTATTAGATGTTGCTCTTAATTAGTGCAACAAGTCGGTGCACTTTAAAACTCTGTATTCATGTTTAAATCATCTGAAGCTCCAACAGAAACAGAAACGTCAGATTTAATTGGCATTTGCATTGTTTAAACAAGCAATTTGGTGCCAGTTGTCAACAAGAAAAAGATCAAATAAAAAACATACAGAAATTAAATGTATGATTTTTTTTTTTTTTTTTTTTTTTTGGCATAAAGATGATAATTTGTGGTGCCACCTTTTTACCATAATAATAATAATAATTCTGCAACATTCATCTCTCCAAGTGTCAAAACAGGACTGTTTTGACACGTGCCAGCAATGAATAATTCATGTTATTTGGTCAGTTAAATAGCGTTGTATTTGCAAGATTTATTGCTCACATGTGGAAAGATGGAAGCGCCAGTAATAATAAATCGGACATGAGCAATCAAAAAGCTGTAAACAAAAACCCTGATCAGCCAAATATTAATTAATTGTCGCCCAAACTGTTGTAAACATCTGGCTCTGTTTACAGACTAGTGCAGCATGCTGGTGTGCTATGCATCAAAGATCATTATGCTTGTTCCTCTTATGCTCATATCCATAGATGCTTAGTTTATATCAAGTCTTAGACTTTTTTTTTAGTTAAAAAAAAAAAATCTAAATTTAATTGTCATCTTCCACAAAATCCAGAGCATCTGGAAAAACAATAAATCGGCAGAAATGCAACTTGGGAAACAAATATCAGTCCTCTTGTTGTTATTATTGCCCGCATGCACACATCAACATAGACCTAAAACTAAAGATTATCACCTGCACTGGTATCTAATTTGGTGCACGAGAAAAGCAACACACAAAAGAAACTGCATTCAGTTTTGTCCCAGCAGTCCCAGCTGTCCTCTTCAGCGAATGTGCCATGCTTGGCAACCTTCAGAAAATGGTGCCGGCTGAGTTGTAAAGCAGATACTGGCCGGCGCTGGCACCAGCGCCTCCAGGCTGGAAGTGTTTAAACCATTATCCATCTGACTTCTCTTTAGTGATGCAGCCATGTTTCCAAGACTTAACTGTGGCTTCGAGTGCAATTTTAGCTTTTATTGACAAAAATGAGCTGTATTAATTCGCCTTTGTTTTCTTGTAGGATTAAATTGATCTTTCTGCTCTGTTTTTCTCCAGGAAGCAACCACAAACACCTCAGAAGACATAGAAGAAGCTTCGGTGTCACAGCAGACAGATGTTCCCACTCAGGAAGTCAGCGAAGCCGAGTCTCCAGAAGGTGAAGAAGCCACAGCAGGAGAGGTGCAGTACTGCTTCATATTCATATATTAATTGATACGAGTACAGAACCTGTGATTGCTTTTATTATGCATCCCTGAAGTGCCTGCATATTTTGATATTTCCACTACAATTACAAAGTATTTAAATAATTCAGTTAAACTAAGAACTAAATCAGTAAAAACTTGACTCGTCATGTCTGGTGGTGAAAGACCTCTGTTGACCTCTTGCAGATGCCCATCCTGGTTGAACCCACCACCTCTGACCTGACAGCTCTGGAAACCAGTGACCAGCTCGGAGATGATCAAGCCCCGCCCTCTGCAGGTATTAACAGCCAATAGATTTTTAATTACCGGTTTGTTCTTTTCCCCCTAAATGCATGGCATCTTTTCCGTCTCTTTCTCACTGCTCTGACAAGAGTCACAAGCTGTTGTTAAGAAACCGAGGCTTCAGTGCGGCTGCCTCTGCAGCAGGTTTCTTTTAAGTATTATGAAAATCAGTCTGATAACATCTGCCGTCCAGGTTTGTTTCCACAGTTACAAGAGTTTCAAAATTTCACATTTCTGCTCAGGCATGAAAATCACTGCAAGGTTGATTTAAGAAAGAAAGTGAGATTTGTCGTAGGGTTGCATCTGTAATCAGAATGTCTCTCCTGATTGATTGATTGATTTAAACTTATCACTAAATTCGTAGTTATGAGGACCCACACATTCATCTTTCCGTATATACGATTACATAAGACAAAGAGAAGATGCACGTGCTCATGACCGACATAATTAAATGATTGATTATAAGAATATTACACACATTCATGTAATCTCTAAAATTGGTTCATCTTTATAGCTTCTTATCTTTATATGTGAATATTAATGTTGTATGCTCCGCCCCTCCCTGAGCCTGGTTCTGCTGGAGGTTTCTTCCTGTTAAAAGGGAGTTTTTCCTTCCCACTGTCGCCAAAGTGCTTGCTCATAGGGGGTCATATGATTGTTGGGTTTTCTCTGTATGTATTATTGTAGGGTCTACCTTACAATATAAAGGGCCTTGAGGCGGCTGTTGTTGTGATTTGGTGCTGTATAAATAAAGTTGAATTGAATATGTATTTATGATTACTTGGACATCTTTTTCGTCATAAGTCAACAATAGAGAAAAAAAGTATAACATTACTTCTCACTTGGAGCGTGAGCTCGTTTCGTAAGCTGTTGTGCCGCAATGACAAAGAGTTGAGGTTAAGTAGGATGCACTTCCTAACATATGGGCACAAGGTCTTCAGTTTTTCATTCAGCTACACCGCTGAAGGATCTGAAAACTGTGATGCATGAAGAGCTCAAGTCAAGGCAAACGAAAAGACCAGCTGTTCTCAACTGAAGAAGACTAAACGGTCTAAAAACTCATGTTTCGTAGCTTCAAGAAGAAAGACACATTTCAATCTGTTGCTTTGCTGAGCAGTTTTCTTTTTTCCCCAAAAGTTTAATTAACCTGGGAAAAAACTAAATATTGTCACACCTGAAGCCCATCTGTAGCTGTGACCTTGGTGTTCGCCATTTCCTCGCAGGACACTCATTTGATTAAATCAACTGTGGTTCGTCTAGCATGACGCACACAAGGTTGTTGTGAGCTTGCAAATCTAGTGAGAATCCAGCCGCCTCTCAACATGTTTCTTGTGGTGATGTGACGACACACCTCGGGAACAGAAGGGGAGATGGATGTTGGCTTTATCTCGACTTGTTGTGGTGGAGGCGTACAGCTGTGAGGCTCGACTCTCTTTTCATTTAATGGCTGCTGATTTGGACGAACTGACCTAAAAGTTATTCACTGATATTAAAAAGCAGTTCCAAAAAGGGAGTTGTTGTTGGAGCGGTTTCCAACAAAGCACAGCTTCGTCGCTGTACTCTGGATTTACTTTTTTCCATTTATTTACAAGGGAGAAAAAAGGCATTCTGTCTTTTCATTTTTCCTTTTATTGACAGCACGTCATCTCCGGCTGTTTAAGCACAGAAGTTTTAGACAAAGTTTGAATATTTTTACCCCGAGGCAGCTGGATTCAGTGCCAAAACTTGTAAAAGAGTTTGACAGATTTCTGCCAAAGCCGGAGAAACAGCAGTTGTTTTTCGACGCCACTCACTTGTGTAACTTCTCAGAGGAGTTTGTAAAGCTTGTTACAGCTTGTTAAGTAAGCCGGAGTTATGACTACTCTGAGAGTTGCAATCATCTGGAAAACAATCGCATCTTTCACCCAAAAATTTGAAAATGATAGATGACGTTTGAATAGAAACAAAGGTTTTTCGCATTCTGACCTGTCAAACACGGAGGCAGTTCTGGATTTTACTAACTGAAATGCACAAATTCCTGGAAAGGAGCCTTTTGTTAATAATATTATCGACCTGAACTTCCTGCTATGACAAGTCCAAACATCTGCTGCAGAAAGGCTTCAGAGTTGGATTCCTGTGGGGGGAGAGGGTTCTGATGCTGCTATCAAGAAAAAAAATACACCTGGAGATGCTCGTCAAATAAAAGTGTTAGATATATCACAAACATGTCGTAGTGTGTGCTCTGCTCTCCACTTTAATCCTCAATACATCAGACAGAACCCAGCCTGAGATCCCATCAGGGCAATTTAAAATGTCTCGTTATCTTATTTTTCTTTTCTTTTATGACCAAACAAAAAAACTGCCGTATGACTCATGTCTCTTGCTGTTTTTCCCAGAGTTGCCACTGTAATAGACTGTCGACTGATTTTAAAAAGATGATTTTATTGAGTCTCACGTCATGTACTTAAATCTTAAAGCTCTGATCAGGTATAAAAGACTACAAATGTAATCTAATGTAGGCATTTTATAATGTTTTTCAGACCCTGATGGTGAATCTAAAAATCCAAAAGAGGAGGATGACGTGGAGGAGACAAAGAAATCTGAGGTGATACAACTACTTAACTATTTATGGTGAAGATAGGTCTTTGCCAGAAGCAGATGGGGAATAATAATGAGTACATTTGCACTATCTGTAATGACTTTGTGTATATGCAGCATGTTTTAATTCCTGTATGTATCTCTGCACTCAGACGTCAGAGGTCGCAGATCTTTCCTCGGAGCTGGAGGGAGACACGGAGATGTTGAAAATCCCCGTGGACACCGGGATCCAGAGTGACCTCTCAGCCAGTCCAACTGGTATCAAAGTCACGTTGGTTTCAGAAGAGCGATCGGACCCAGAGGCCTCCATCATCATCAACATCACAGTCAAAGACGACGAAGCAGCTGAGCGAGAGACCAGCCAGCTGTCCCCTGAGGAGACTGCCGAGTCCTGTAAAGACCACAGCACTCCCAGGAAAAAGAAAAGGAAGAGCAAACAGGATTTTGAGACGTCAACAGCAGACGCATCGATCACGGACACACCCAGCAGCATTGATGCATCTACCCCAGATCCACTCAGTGACACTCCTCTTCCTAGGAAATCTGCCAAAAAGGAAAAGAGAGACAAAAAGAGACAAGAAGAGGAGGTGACAGAGGATGGCGGAGATCAGGAGGATGAGGTTGAGGCGTCTCAGTTAGCTCCACCAGACAAGAAAAAGAAGGCTAAGAAGAGGAAAAGGGAAAGAAACGAAGAAGAAGAGAAGGAAGAGGAAACTCACACTGTCACTGAAAACAAAATTAAAAAGAAGAAGAAGAAGAAGAAGGCTAAAGATGTGGAAGAGGAGGAGCGTGAGGCAGGAAGAGCAGTAGAGGAGAAGGCTGAGAATCCTGTGAGTCTGGCAGAGACAATGGAGGAGAAAAAGAAGAAGAAGAAGAAAAAGAAGAGAAAGGAAGGAGGTCAGGAGAACGAGGCGGTGCAATCTGAAGAACAACCAGCAGGGGGCAGTAATGGCACAGAGGAGAAAATGGAAGCCACAGGTAGAGAGAGAGAGAGGAAAAGCCTTTCCAGAAAGTTCCCTGTAATAAGACATTAACTTGTATTTCATGTGGCCTTTACTCTTAATCATTAGTGGTGATAAATCTAGTGTGATTTTTAGATAACTTTAATTGTGCATTTTATTTTCTTTTTGGCCTGCTCCTGCAGAGGGAAAGTCTTCTTTGGACTCCTCGGCCAAAAAGAAAAAGCGTCTCAGGAAGAAGCTCAGCCTGAAGA